>NC_054478.1:142452691-142572320 GCF_017639515.1 Carcharodon carcharias | reverse complement strand
GTGTCTTTCTGCTGGGATCAGTGGGTGTGTGTCGGGTTCAGTGGGTGTGTGCTGGGATCATTGGGTGTGTGCTGGAATCAGTGGGCATGTGCTGGGATTAGTGGGTGTTGGGAACAGATGGGAGTGTGCT
The DNA here is from genome assembly GCF_017639515.1 of Carcharodon carcharias. Classification (NCBI taxonomy): domain Eukaryota; kingdom Metazoa; phylum Chordata; class Chondrichthyes; order Lamniformes; family Lamnidae; genus Carcharodon; species Carcharodon carcharias. Next base: position 142,572,190 of record NC_054478.1, on the reverse strand, counting down.
TGGTATCAGTGGGAGTTTGCTAGGGATCAGTGGAGTTGTTCTGGGATCAGTGGGTGTGTGCTGGGATCAGTGGGTCTGTGCTGGGATCTGTGGGTGTGTGCTGGGATCAGTGGGTGCGTGTTGTGATTAATGTGTGTTGGCATCATGGGTGTGCACTGCGAATTAGTAGGTGTGTGCTGGGATCAATGGGTGTGTGCTGAGGATTATTTGGTGTTGGGATCAGTGGGTGTGCAGGGATCTGCGGGTTGGTGTGTGCTGCGATCAGTGGGTGGTGTATGCTGGGATCAGTGGGTGTGTGTTGGGATCCAGTGGGTGTGTGCATGGATTAGTGGCTCTGTGCTGGTATCAGTGGCTCAGTGCTGGGTAGGATCATTGGGTGTGTGTTGGGATTAGTGGGGCATGTGCAGTGATTAGTGGGTGTTTGCTGGGAGCAGTAGGTGTTTGCTGGGATACAGTGGGTGTATGTTGGGATTTGTTGGGTGTGTGCCGGGATCAGTGGGTGTGCTGGGATTAGTGGGTGCGTGCTGGTTTAGTGGGTGTTGTGTGGGGATTAGTGGGTTTGTGCTGGGATTCAGTGGGTGTGTGCTGGGATCAGTGGGTGTTTGCAGGGAATCAGTGGGTGTGTGCTGGGATCAGTGGGTGTGCTGTGCTGGGATCAGTGGGTGTGTGTGGATCAGTGGGTGTTTGCTGGGATCAGGGGTGTTTGCTGGGATCAGTGGATGTTTGCTGGATCAGTGGGTGTTTTGCTGGGATCGTGTGTGTGTGCAGGGATCAGTGGGTTGTGTGTGGGATAGTGGGGCGTGAAGGATAAATGTTGGGCGTGCAGGGATAGTGGGTGTGTCCTGGAGCAGTGGGTGTTGGGATCAGTGGGTGTGTTCCTGGGATCATTGGGTGTTTGCTGGGATCAGAGGAGGAGTGGTGGGTCAGTGCGGTGTGGGTCGGATCAGTGGGTGGGGGTTCGGGATCAGTGGGTGCGCGTTGGGATCAGTGGTGTGCGGGTTGGGGATCAGTGGGTGCGTGTGTTGGGGTCAGTGGGTTGCGTGGTTGGGATCAGTGGGTGCGTGTTGGGATCAGTGGGTGGTGTTGGGATCAGTGGGTGCGTGCTGGGGGCAGTGGGTGTGTGCTGCGGAGCAGTGGGTGTGTGCTGGGAGCAGTGGGGAGTGTGTCGGGATCAGTGGGTGTGTGCTGGAGTCAGTGGGTGTGTGTGCTGGGGTCAGTGGGTATGTGCTAGGATTAGTGTCTTTCTGCTGGGATCAGTGGGGGTGTGTCGGGATCAGTGGGTTGTGCTGGGAATCGTGCTGTGTGCTGGGATTAGTGGGCGTGTGCTGGGATTAGTGGTTGTTCGGGAACAGAGGAGTGTGCTGGATCATTGGGTGTGTGTTGGGATCAGTGGGTGTGTGCTGGGATACCTGTGGGTGTGTGTTGGATCAGTGGGTGTGTGTTGAGAATCAGTGGGTGTGTCCTGGGAGCAGTGGGTGTGTCCTGGGATCAGTTGGTGTGTGTTGGATCAGTGGGTGTTGTGTGGGATCAGTGGGTGTACCTGCGGCTCAGTGGGTGTGTCTCGGGGTCAGCGGGGTTGTGTGCTGGGTCCGCGGGTGTGTCCTAGAGGATTGTGTCTTTCTGTGGGATCAGGTGGGTGTGTGTCGGGATCAAGTGGGTGTTTGCGGGGATCAGTGGCTGTGTGCAGGGATTAGTGGCGTTGTGCTGGGATTAGTGGGCGTGTGCTGGTTTCGATTAGTGGGCGTGTGCTGGGATTAGTGGGTGTGTTGGGAACAAGAGGGGAGTGTGCTCGGATCAGCTGGGAGTGTGTGGGAATCCAGTGGGAGTGTTCTGAGTCAGTGGGTGTGTGCTGGGATCAGTGGGTGTGTGCTGTGGATCAGGGGTGTGTGCTGTGATCAGTGGGTGTGTGCTCGGGATCAGTGGGTGTGTGCTGGGATCCTGTGGGTGCGTTGTTGTGATTAGGTGTGTTGGGATCAGTGGGTGTGCACTGGAATTAGTAGGTGTGTGCTGGGATCAATGGGTGTGTGCTCGGGATTATTGGTGTTGGATTTTCCAGGGTGGGATGCAGGGGATCTGTGGGTGTGTGCTGCGATCAGTGGGTGTGTGCTGGGATCAGTGGGTGTGTGTGGGATCAGTGGGTGTGTTGTTGGGATCAGTGGTGTGTTGCTGGGATTAGTGGGTGTTGGGATCAGTGGGTTATGTGCGGGGGTCAGGGGGTGTATGTTGGGAGTTTGTGGGTGTGTTGCTGGGATCAGTGGCTCTGTGCTGGTATTCAGTGCTAGTGCTGGGATCATTGGGTGTTGTGTTGGGATTAGGGTGTGTGCAGTGTGATTAGGTGGGTGTTTGCTGGGATCAGTGGGTGTTGCTGGGATCTGTGGGTGTTGCTGGGATCAGTGGGTGTGTGTTGGGATTTGTGGGTGTGTGCCTGGATCAGTGGGTGTGCTGGGGGTTTAGTGGGTGCGTGCTGGGTTTAGTGGGTTTTTGCGGGGATTAGTGGGTTTTTAGCTGGGTCAGTGGGTGTGTGCTGGGATCAGTGGTGTGTGCTGGGATCAGTGGGTGTGTCCTTGGGATCAGTGGGTGTGTGCTGGGATCAGTGGGTGTGTGCTGGATCAGTGGGTGTGTGTCTGGTTCAGTGGGTGTGTGTTGGGATCAGGGGTGTGTCCTGGGGTCAGCGGGTGTGTCCTAGGATTAGTGTCTTTCTGCTGGGATCAGTGGGTGTGGGTCGGGATCAGTGGCTGTGTGCTGGTTTACTGGGTGTTGGGAACAAAGGGAGTGTGCTGGGGATCAGTGGGCGTTGTGGTGTGCTGGGGATTGTGCTGGGAGTGTTCTGGGATCAGTGGGAGTGTGCTGGGATATGTGGGTGTGTGCTGGGATCAGTGGGGTGTGTTCGTGGGGATCAGTGGGTGTGTGCTGGGATCAGTGGGTGTGTGTTGTGATTAATGTTGTGTTGGGATGAGTGGGGTGTGCCTGGATCAGTAGGTGTGTGCTGGGATCAATGGGTGTGTGCTGGGATTAGTGGGTGGTGGGATCCAGTGGGTGGTGCAGGGATCTGTGGGTGTAGCTGGATCAGTGGGTGTGTGTTGGGATCAGTGGGTGTGTGCTGGGATTATTGGGTTGTGTGATCGGGGATCAGTGGGTGTGTGCGGGGATCAGTGGTGTATGTTGGGATTTTGTGGGTGTGTGCTGGGATCAGTGGCTCAGTGCTGGGATCATTGGGTGTGTGCTTGGATCAGTGGGTGTTTGCTGGGATCAGTGGGTGTTTGCTGGGATCAGTGGGTGTTTGCTGGATCAGTGGGGTGTTTGCTGGGATCAGTGGGTGTATGTTGGGATTTGTGGGAGTGTACGGGATCACTGGGTGTGCAGGGATTAGTGGGTGTGTGCTGGGATCAGTGGGTGAGTGTCGGGATGCTGTGGGTATGTGCTGGGATAAAAGGTTTTGGGATCAGTGGGGTTTTGCTGGGTCAGTGGGTGTGTGCTGGGATCAGTGGGGTTATGTGGGATCAGTGGGCATGCGCTGGGTTCAGTGGGTGTTGGGAAACAGGGGTGGTGTGCTGCTGGTGATAAGTGGATGTGTGCTGGAATCAGGGGTGTGTGCTGGGATCAGTGGCTGTGTGCTGGATTAGTGGGCGTGTGCTCTGGGAATTAGTGGGTGTTGGGAACACGTGTATCCTGGGAAAGTGGAGTGTGCTTGATCTGTGGGTGTGTGTGGGATCAGTGGGTGTGTGCTGTGGTCCTGGTGGGATATCAGTGGGTGTTTCCTGGGGTCAGTGGGTGTGTGTGCTGGGGTCAGGGGGGGTTTGTGCTGGGGTCAGACGGGGGGTGTGCTGGGGGCAGTGGGTGTGTGCTGGGGTCAGCGGGTGTGTGTGCTGGGGGTCAGCGGGTGTGTGCTGGGGTCAGCGGTGTGTGTGCAAGGATTACTGTGTCTTTCTGCTGTGGCGGATCAGTGGGTGTTTGTCGGGATCAGTGGGGTGTGTGCTGGGATCAGTGCGGATGGGTGCTGGGATTAGTGGGTGTTGGGAACAGAGGGAGTGTGCTTTGGATCAGTGGGAGGTGTGTGGGATCAGTGGCGTGTGTTCTGGGATCAGTGGGTGTGTGCTGGGATCAGTGGGTGTGTGCTGGGATCAGTGGGTGTGTGCTGTGGGATCAGTGGGTGCGTGTGGTTGTGATGTTTGTGTGTTGGGATCAGTGGGTGTGCTCTGGGTATTAGTAGGTGTGTGTGGGATCATTGTGTGTTGCTGGGTTATTGGTGTGTGGGATCTGTGGAGTGTGTGGGATTGTGGGTGTGTGCTGCGCTAGTGGGTGTATTGTGGATCAGTGGGTGTGTGTGGATCAGGTGGGTGTGTGCTGGGATTAGTGGGCTCTGTGCTGGTAATCAGTGGCTCAGTGCTGGGATCTTTGGGTGTGTGGTGGGATTAGTGGGTGTGTGCAGTGTTTAGTGGGTGTTTGCTGGGATCAGTGGGTGTTTGCTGGATCAGTGGGTGTATTGTTGGATATGTGGGTGTGTGCCGGGATCAGTGGGTGTGCTGGGTTTAGTGGGTGTGTGCTGGGTTTAGTGGGTTTTTTGCTGGGATTAGTGGGTTTTTGTTGGGATCAGTGGGTGTGTGCTGGGATCAGTGGGTGTTTGTGGGATCAGTGGGCTGTGTGTGGATCAGGGGGTGTGTGCTGGGATCAGTGGGTGTTGCTGGGATCAGTTGGGTGTTTGCTGGGATCAGTGGGTGTTTGCTGGGGATGCAGTGGGTGTGTGCTGGGATCAGTGGGTGTGTGTTGGATAGTGGGGTGTCGGGATCGTGTGGGGGTGCAGGGATACAGTGGGTGTGTGCTGGGATCAGTGGGTGTTGGGATCAGTGGGTGTGTTGTGGGGATCATTGGGTGTGTGCTGGATCAGTGGAGGTGTGTTGGGGTGAGTGGTGTGGTGCTGGGATCAGTGGGTGGGTGTCTGGGATCAGTGGGTGCGCATTGGGATCAGTGGGTGGTGTGTGTTGGGATCAGTGGGTGGTGTATTGGGATCAGTGGTGCGTTTTGGATCGTGGGTGCGTGTTGGGATCAGGGGTGTGTGTTGGATCAGTGGGTGTGTGCTGGGATCAGTGGGTGTGTGCTGGATCAGTGGGTGTGTGCTGGGAGCAGTGGGGTGTGTGTGGGATCAGTGGGTGTGTGCTGGATCAGTGGGTGTGTGCGGGGGGTCAGTGGGTATGTGCTTGATTAGTGTCTTTCTGCTGGGATCAGTGGGGGTGTTGTGGGTTCAGGGGAGTGCTGTTGCTGGAATCAGTGGCTGTGGCTGGGATTAGGGGCGGGTGCTGGGTTTAGTGGGTTTGGGAACAGAGGGAGTGTGCTTGGATCAGTGGGTGTGTGTTGGGATCAGTGGGTGTGTGTGGGGATCTGTGGGTGTGTGTTGGATCAGTGGGTGTGTGCTGGGATCAGTGGGTGTGTCCTGGATCAGTGGTGTGTGTTGGGATCAGTGGGTGTGTCCTGGGATCAGTGGGTGTGTGCTGGGGTTGAGGGGTGTGTGCTGGGATTAGTGGGTGTCTGCTGGGATCAGTGGGGTGTGTGTCGGGATCAGTGGGTGTGTGCTGGGATCAGTGGTGTGTGCTGGGATCAGGGGGTGTGTGCTGGGATTAGTGGGCGTGTTGCTGGGATTAGTGGGCGTGTGCTGTGGAATAGTGGGTGTTGGGAACAGTGGATGTGCTGGGATCAGTGGGTGTGTGCTGGGATCAGTGGGCGTGTCTTGAGATCAGTGGGTGTGTGCTGGGATCAGTGGGTGTGTGCTGGGATCAGTGGGTGTGTGCTGGGATCAGTGGGTGCGTGTTGTGATTAATGTGTGTTGGGATCAGTGGTGGTGTGCACTGGAATAGTAGGTGTGTGCTGGGATCAATGGGTGTGTGCTGGGATTATTGGTGTTGGGATCAGTGGGTGTGTGCTGGGATCTGTGGGTGTGTGCTGCGATCAGTGGGTGTGTGCTGGGATCAGTGGGTGCGTGTTGGGATCAGTGGGTTGTGCTGGGATTAGTGGGTGGTTGGGATCAGTGGGTGTGTGCGGGGATCAGTGGGTGTGTGTTGGATTTGTGGGTGTGTGCTGGGATCAGTGGCTGTGTGCTGGTATCAGTGGCTCAGTGCTGGATCATTGGGTGTGTGTTGGGATTTAGTGGGTGTGCAGTGATTAGTGGGTGCTTTTGCTGGGATCAGTGGGTGTTTGCTGGGATCATGGGTGTTTGCTGGGATCAGTGGTGTTTGCTGGGATCAGTGGGTGTATGTTGGGATTTGTGGTGTGTGTGCCGGGATCAGTGGGTGTGCTGGGTTTAGTGGGTGCGTTGCTGGGTTTAGTGGGTTTTTGGCTGGGATCAGTGGGTGTGTGCTGGATCAGGGGTGTGTGCTGGGACTCAGTGGGTGTGTCCTGGGATCAGTGGGTGTGTCTGGGATCAGTGGGTGTGTGTTGGGATCAGTGGGTGTGTGCTGGGTCATCGGGTGTGGTCCTAGGATTAGTGTCTTTCTGCTGGGATCAGTGGGTGTGTGTCGGGATCAGTGGCTGTCGTGGCTGCGTTTACTGGGTGTTGGGAACAAAGGGAGTGTGCTGGGATCAGTGGGAGTGTGCTGGGATCAGTGGTGAGTGTGCTGGGATATGTGGTGTGTGCTGGGATCAGTGGGTGTGTGCTGGATCAGTGGGTGAGTGTTGTGATTAATGTGTGTTGGGATGAGTGGGTGTGCACTGGAATTAGTAGGTGTGTGCTGGGATCAATGGGTGTGTGCTGGGATTATTGGTGTTGGGATCAGTGGGTGTGCAGGGATCTGTGGGGTGTGTGAGCGATCAGTGGGTGTGTGCTGGGATCAGTGGGTGCGTGTTGGATCAGTGGGTGTGTGCTGGGATTAGTGGGTGTTGGGATCAGTGGGTGTGTGCGGGGGTCAGTGGGTGTATGTTGGATTTGTGGGGTGTGTGCTGGGATCAGTGGCTCTGTGCTCGGTATCAGTGGCTCAGTGCTGGGATCATTGGGTGGTGTGTTGGGATTAGTGGGTGTGCAGTGATTAGTGGGTGTTTGCTGGGATCAGTGGGTGTTTGCTGGGATCAAGTGGGTGTTTGCTGGGGATCAGTGGGTGTATGTTGGGATTTGTGGGTGTGTGCCGGGATCAGTGGGTGTGCTGGTTTAGTGGTGTGCGTGCTGGGTTTAGTGGGTTTTTGCTGCGGATCAGTGGGTGTGTGCTGGATCAGTGGGTGTGTGCTGGGATCAGTGGTGTGTCCTGGGATCCAGTGGGTGTGTCCTGGGATCAGTGGGTGTGTGTTGGGATCAGTGGGTGCTGTCCTGGGGTCAGCGGGTGTGTCCTAGGATTAGTGTCTTTCTGCTGGGATCAGTGGGGTGTGTGTCGGGATCAGTGGCTGTGTGCTGCGTTTACTGGGTGTTGGGAACAAAGGGAGTGTGCTGGGATCAGTGGGAGTGTGCTGGGTTCAGTGGAGTGTTCTGGGATCAGTGGGAGTGTGCTGGATATGTGGGTGTGTGCTGGATATGTGGGTGTGTGCTGGGATCAGTGGGTGAGTGTTGTGATTAATAGGTGTGTTGGGATGAGTGGGTGTGCACTGGAATTAGTAGGTGTGTGCTGGGATCAATGGGTTGTGTGCTGGGATTATTGGGTGTTGGATCAGTGGGTGTGCAGGGATCTGTGGGTGTATGCTGGGATCAGTGGGTGTGTGTTGGGATCAGTGGGTGTGTGCTGGGACTTAGTGGGTGTGGTGCGGGGATCAGTGGGTGTGTGCGGGGATCAGTGGGTGTATGTTGGGATTCTGTGGGTGTGTGCTGGGATCAGTGGCCTCAGTGCTGGGATCATTGGGTGTGTGCTGGGATCAGTGGGTGTTTGCTGGGATCAGTGGGTGTTTGCTGGGATCAGTGGGTGTATGTTGGGATTTGTGGGAGTGTGCCGGGATCAGTGGGTGTGCAAGGGATTAGTGGGTGTGCGCTAGGTTTAGTGGGTGCGTGCTGGGATTAGTGGCGTCGTGCTGGAATTAGTGGGTGCATGCTGGGATCAGTGGGTGTGTGCTGGGATGTGTGGGTGTGTGCTGCGATCAGTGGGTGTGTGCGGGGATTAGTGGGTGTTTGCTGGGATCAGTGGGTGTGTGCTGGGATCAGTGGGTGTATGTTGGGATTTGTGGGAGTGTGCCGGGATCAGTGGGTGTGCAGGGATTAGTGGGTGTGTGCTGGGTTTAGTGGGTGCGTGCTCAGATTAGTGGGTGCGTGCTGGGATTATTGGGTGCGTGCTGGGATCAGTGGTGTGTGCTGGGATCAGTGGGTGTGTGCTGGGATCAGTGGGTGTGTGCTCGGATCAGTGGTTATGTGTTGGGATTAGTGGGTGTCGGGATCAGTGGGCATGCAGGGATAAGCGGGGTGTGTCCTGGGAATTAGTGGGTGTGTCCTGGGATTGGTGGGTGTTGGGATCAGTGGGTGTGTTCTGGCATCAGTGGGTGTTTGCTGGGATCAGTGGAGGAGTGTTGGGGTGAGTGGGTGGGGGTCAGGATCAGTGGGTGGGGGTCGGGATCAGTGGGTACGCGTTGGGATCAGTGGGTGCGCGTTGGGATCAGTGGGTGCGTGTGTGGTTCAGTGGGTGCGTATTGGGATCAGTGGATGTGTGTTGGGATCAGTGGGTGCGTGTTGGGATCAGTGGGTGCGTGCTGGGAGCAGTGGGTGTGTGCTAGGGAGCAGTGAGTGTGTGCTGGGAGCAGTGGGGGTGTGCTGGACGTCAGTGGGTGTGTGCTGGGTCAGTGGGTATGTGCTAGGATTAGTGTCTTTCTGCTGGGATCAGTGGGTGTGTGTCGGGATCAGTGGGTGTGTGCTGGAATCAGTGGCTGTGTGCTGGGATTAGTGGGCGTGTGCTGGGATTAGTGGGTGTTGGGAACAGAGGGAGTGTGCTCGGATCAGTGGGTGTGTGTTGGGATCAGTGGGTGTGTGCTGGGATCTGTGGGTGTGTGCTGGGATCTGTGGGTGTGTGTTGGGATCAGTGGGTGTGTCCTGGGATCAGTGGGTGTGTGTTGGGATCAGTGGGTGTGTGTTGGGATCAGTGGGTGTGTGTTGGGATCAGTGGGTGTATCCTGGGGTCAGTGGGTGTGTGCTGGGGTCAGCGGGTGTGTCCTAGGATTAGTGTCTTTCTGCTGGGATCAGTGGGTGTGTGTCGGGATCAGTGGGTGTTTGCTGGGATCAGTGGCTGTGTACTGGGATTAGTGGGCGTGTGCTGGGATTAGTGGGCGTGTGCTGGGATTAGTGGGCGTGTGCTGGGATTAGTGGGCGTGTGCTGGGATTAGTGGGTGTTGGGAACAGAGGGAGTGTGCTCGGATCAGTGGGAGTGTGCTGGGATCAGTGGGAGTGTTCTGAGATCAGTGGGTGTGTGCTGGATCAGTGGGTGTGTGCTGGGATCAGTGGGTGTGTGCTGGGATCAGTGGGTGCGTGTTGTGATTAATGTGTGTTGGGATCAGTGGGTGTGCACTGGAATTAGTAGGTGTGTGCTGGGATCAATGGGTGTGTGCTGGGATTATTGGTGTTGGGATCAGTGGGTGTGCAGGGATCTGTGGGTGTGTGCTACGATCAGTGGGTGTGTGCTGGGATCAGTGGGTGTGTGCGGGGTTCAGTGGGTGTATGTTGGGATTTGTGGGTGTGTGCTGGGATCAGTGGCTCTGTGCTGGTATCAGTGGCTCAGTGCTGGGATCATTGGGCGTGTGTTGGGATTAGTGGGTGTGCAGTGATTCGTGGGTGTTTGCTGGGATCAGTGGGTGTTTGCTGGGATCAGTGGGTGTATGTTGGGATTTGTGGGTGTGTGCCGGGATCAGTGGGTGTGCAGGGTTTAGTGGGTGCGTGCTGGGTTTAGTGGGTGCGTGCTGGGATCAGTGGGTGTGTGCTGGGATCAGTGGGTGGGTGCTGGGATCAGTGGGTGTGTGCTGGGATCAGTGGGTGTGTCCTGGGATCAGTGGGTGTGTGTTGGGATCAGTGGGTGTGTCCTGGGGTCAGCGGGTGTGTCCTAGGATTAGTGTCTTTCTGCTGGGATCAGTGGGTGTGTGTCGGGATCAGTGGCTGTGTGCTGCGTTTACTGGGTGTTGGGAACAAAGGGAGTGTGCTGGGATCAGTGGGAGTGTGCTGGGATCAGTGGGAGTGTTCTGGGATCAGTGGGAGTGTGCTGGGATATGTGGGTGTGTGCTGGGATATGTGGGTGTGTGTTGGGACCAGTGGGTGTATCCTGGGGTCAGTGGGTGTGTGCTGGGGTCAGCGGGTGTGTGCTGGGGTCAGCGGGTGTGTCCTAGGATTAGTGTCTTTCTGCTGGGATCAGTGGGTGTGTGTCGGGATCAGTGGGTGTTTGCTGGGATCAGTGGGTGTGTGCTGGGATTAGTGGGCGTGTGCTGGGATTAGTGGGCGTGTGCTGGGATTAGTGGGCGTGTGCTGGGATTCGTGGGCGTGTGCTGGGATTAGTGGGTGTTGGGAACAGAGGGAGTGTGCTCGGATCAGTGGGAGTGTGCTGGGATCAGTGGGAGTGTTCTGCGATCAGTGGGTGTGTGCTGGGATCAGTGGGTGTGTGCTGGGATCAGTGGGTGTGTGCTGTGATCAGTGGGTGTGTGCTGTGATCAGTGGGTGTGTGCTGGGATCAGTGGGTGTGTGCTGGGATCAGTGGGTGCGTGTTGTGATTAATGTGTGTTGGGATCAGTGGGTGTGCACTGGAATTAGTAGGTGTGTGCTGGGATCAATGGGTGTGTGCTGGGATTATTGGTGTTGGGATCAGTGGGTGTGCAGGGATCTGTGGGTGTGTGCTGCGATCAGTGGGTGTGTGCTGGGATCAGTGGGTGTGTGTTGGGATCAGTGGGTGTGTGTTGGGATCAGTGGGTGTGTGTTGGGATCAGTGGGTGTGTGCTGGGATTAGTGGGTGTTGGGATCAGTGGGTGTGTGCGGGGGTCAGTGGGTGTATGTTGGGATTTGTGGGTGTGTGCTGGGATCAGTGGCTCTGTGCTGGTATCAGTGGCTCAGTGCTGGGATCATTGGGTGTGTGTTGGGATTAGTGGGTGTGCAGTGATTAGTGGGTGTTTGCTGGGATCAGTGGGTGTTTGCTGGGATCAGTGGGTGTATGTTGGGATTTGTGGGTGTGTGCCGGGATCAGTGGGTGTGCTGGGTTTAGTGGGTGCGTGCTGGGTTTAGTGGGTTTTTGCTGGGATTAGTGGGTTTTTGCTGGGATCAGTGGGTGTGTGCTGGGATCAGTGGGTGTGTGCTGGGATCAGTGGGTGTGTCCTGGGATCAGTGGGTGTGTGCTGGGATCAGTGGGTGTGTCCTGGGATCAATGGGTGTGTGTTGGGATCAGTGGTTGTGTCCTGGGGTCAGCGGGTGTGTCCTAGGATTAGTGTCTTTCTGCTGGGATCAGTGGGTGTGTGTCGGGATCAGTGGCTGTGTGCTGCGTTTACTGGGTGTTGGGAACAAAGGGAGTGTGCTGGGATCAGTGGGAGTGTGCTGGGATCAGTGGGAATGTTCTGGGATCAGTGGGAGTGTGCTGGGATATGTGGGTGTGCTGGGATCAGTGGGTGTGTGCTGGGATCAGTGGGTGAGTGTTGTGATTAATGTGTGTTGGGATGAGTGGGTGTGCACTGGAATTAGTAGGTGTGTGCTGGGATCAATGGGTGTGTGCTGGGATTATTGGGTGTTGGGATCAGTGGGTGTGCAGGGATCTGTGGGTGTATGCTGGGATCAGTGGGTGTGTGTTGGGATTAGTGGGTGTGTGCTGGGATTATTGGGTGTGCGGGGATCAGTGGGTGTGTGCGGGGATCAGTGGCTCAGTGCTGGGATCATTGGGTGTGTGCTGGGATCAGTGGGTGTTTGCTGGGATCAGTGGGTGTTTGCTGGGATCAGTGGGTGTATGTTGGGATTTGTGGGAGTGTGCCGGGATCAGTGGGTGTGCAGGGATTAGTGGGTGTGTGCTGGGAGCAGTGGGTGAGTGTCGGGATGAGTGGGTATGTGCTGGGATTAAAAGGTTTTGGGATCAGTGGGTGTTTGCTGGGATCAGTGGGTGTGTGCTGGGATCAGTGTTTGTGGTTGGAGCAGTGGGTGTGTATTGGGATCAGTGGGGATATGCTGGGATCAGTGGGCATGCGCTGGGTTCAGTGGGTGTTGGGATCAGTGGGTGTGTGCTGGGATCAGTGGCTGTGTGCTGGGATTAGTGGGCGTGTGCTGGGATTAGTGGGTGTTGGGAACAGAGGGAGTGTGCTTGGATCTGTGGGTGTGTGTTGGGATCAGTGGGTGTGTGTTGGGATCAGTGGGTGTTTCCTGGGGTCAGTGGGTGTGTGCTGGGGTCAGTGGGTGTGTGCTGGGGTCAGTGGGTGTGTGCCGGGGTCAGTGGGTGTGTGCCGGGGTCAGTGGGTGTGTGCTGGGGTCAGTGGGTGTGTGCTGGGGTCAGCGGGTGTGTGCTGGGGTCAGCGGGTGTGTGCTGGGGTCAGCGGGTGTGTGCTGGGGTCAGCGGGTGTGTCCTAGGATTAGTGTCTTTCTGCTGGGATCAGTGGGTGTGTGTCGGGATCAGTGGGTGTGTGCTGGGATCAGTGGGTGTGTGCTGGAATCAGTGGGCGTGTGCTGGGATTAGTGGGTGTTGGGAACAGAGGGAGTGTGCTTGGATCAGTGGGAGTGTGCTGGGATCAGTGGGAGTGTTCTGGGATCAGTGGGTGTGTGCTGGGATCAGTGGGTGTGTGCTGGGATCAGTGGGTGCGTGTTGTGATTAATGTGTGTTGGGATCAGTGGGTGTGCACTGGAATTAGTAGGTGTGTGCTGGGATCAATGGGTGTGTGCTGGGATTATTGGTGTTGGGATCAGTGGGTGTGCAGGGATCTGTGGGTGTGTGCTGCGCTCAGTGGGTGTATGCTGGGATCAGTGGGTGTGTGTTGGGATCAGTGGGTGTGTGCTGGGATTAGTGGCTCTGTGCTGGTATCAGTGGCTCAGTGCTGGGATCATTGGGTGTGTGTTGGGATTAGTGGGTGTGCAGTGATTAGTGGGTGTTTACTGGGATCAGTGGGTGTTTGCTGGGATCAGTGGGTGTATGTTGGGATTTGTGGGTGTTTGCCGGGATCAGTGGGTGTGCTGGGTTTAGTGGGTGCGTGCTGGGTTTAGTGGGTTTTTGCTGGGATTAGTGGGTTTTTGCTGGGATCAGTGGGTGTGTGCTGGGATCAGTGGGTGTGTGCTGGGATCAGTGGGTGTTTGCTGGGATCAGTGGGTGTGTGCTGGGATCAGTGGGTGTGTGCTGGGATCAGTGGGTGTTTGCTGGGATCAGTGGGTGTTTGCTGGGATCAGTGGGTGTTTGCTGGGATCAGTGGGTGTGTGCTGGGATCAGTGGGTGTGTGTTGGGATTAGTGGGTGTCGGGATCAGTGGGTGTGCAGGGATAAGTGGGTGTGTCCTGGGATCAGTGGGTGTTGGGATCAGTGGGTGTGTTCTGGGATCATTGGGTGTTTGCTGGGGGTCAGTGGGTGTGTGCTGGGGTCAGTGGGTGTGTGCTGGGATCAGTGGGTGCGTACTGGGATTAATGTGTGTTGGGATCAGTGGGTGTGCACTGGAATTAGTAGGTGTGTGCTGGGATCAATGGGTGTGTGCTGGGATTATTGGTGTTGGGATCAGTGGGTGTGCAGGGATCTGTGGGTGTGTGCTGCGCTCAGTGGGTGTATGCTGGGATCAGTGGGTGTGTGTTGGGATCAGTGGGTGTGTGCTGGGATTAGTGGCTCTGTGCTGGTATCAGTGGCTCAGTGCTGGGATCATTGGGTGTGTGTTGGGATTAGTGGGTGTGCAGTGATTAGTGGGTGTTTGCTGGGATCAGTGGGTGTTTGCTGGGATCAGTGGGTGTATGTTGGGATTTGTGGGTGTGTGCCGGGATCAGTGGGTGTGCTGGGTTTAGTGGGTGCGTGCTGGGTTTAGTGGGTTTTTGCTGGGATTAGTGGGTTTTTGCTGGGATCAGTGGGTGTGTGCTGGGATCAGTGGGTGTTTGCTGGGATCAGTGGGTGTGTGCTGGGATCAGTGGGTGTGTGCTGGGATCAGTGGGTGTTTGCTGGGATCAGTGGGTGTTTGCTGGGATCAGTGGGTGTGTGCTGGGATCAGTGGGTGTGTGCTGGGATCAGTGGGTGTGTGTTGGGATTAGTGGGTGTCGGGATCAGTGGGTGTGCAGGGATAAGTGGGTGTGTCCTGGGATCAGTGGGTGTTGGGATCAGTGGGTGTGTTCTGGGATCATTGGGTGTTTGCTGGGATCAGTGGAGGAGTGTTGGGGTGAGTGGGTGGGGGTCGGGATCAGTGGGTGGGGGTCGGGATCAGTGGGTGCGCGTTGGGATCAGTGGGTGCGTGTTGGGATCAGTGGGTGCGTATTGGGATCAGTGGGTGCGTATTGGGATCAGTGGGTGCGTGTTGGGATCAGTGGGTGCGTGTTGGGATCAGTGGGTGCGTGCTGGGAGCAGTGGGTGTGTGCTGGGAGCAGTGGGTGTGTGCTGGGAGCAGTGGGGTGTGTGTCGGAATCAGTGGGTGTGTGCTGGAGTCAGTGGGTGTGTGCTGGGGTCAGTGGGTATGTGCTAGGATTAGTGTCTTTCTGCTGGGATCAGTGGGTGTGTGTCGGGATCAGTGGGTGTGTGCTGGAATCAGTGGCTGTGTGCTGGGATTAGTGGGCGTGTGCTGGGATTAGTGGGTGTTGGGAACAGAGGGAGTGTGCTCGGATCAGTGGGTGTGTGTTGGGATCAGTGGGTGTGTGCTGGGATCTGTGGGTGTGTGTTGGGATCAGTGGGTGTGTCCTGGGATCAGTGGGTGTGTCCTGGGATCAGTGGGTGTGTGTTGGGATCAGTGGGTGTATCCTGGGGTCAGTGGGTGTGTGCTGGGGTCAGCGGGTGTGTCCTAGGATTAGTGTCTTTCTGCTGGGATCAGTGGGTGTGTGTCGGGATCAGTGGGTGTTTGCTGGGATCAGTGGGTGTGTGCTGGGATTAGTGGGCGTGTGCTGGGATTAGTGGGCGTGTGCTGGGATTAGTGGGCGTGTGCTGGGATTAGTGGGTGTTGGGAACAGAGGGAGTGTGCTCGGATCAGTGGGAGTGTGCTGGGATCAGTGGGTGTGTGCTGGGATCAGTGGGTGTGTGCTGGGATCAGTGGGTGCGTGTTGTGATTAATGTGTGTTGGGATCAGTGGGTGTGCACTGGAATTAGTAGGTGTGTGCTGGGATCAATGGGTGTGTGCTGGGATTATTGGTGTTGGGATCAGTGGGTGTGCAGGGATCTGTGGGTGTGTGCTGCGATCAGTGGGTGTGTGCTGCGATCAGTGGGTGCGTGTTGGGATCAGTGGGTGTGTGCTGGGATTAGTGGGTGTTGGGATCAGTGGGTGTGTGCGGGGGTCAGTGGGTGTATGTTGGGATTTGTGGGTGTGTGCTGGGATCAGTGGCTCTGTGCTGGTATCAGTGGCTCAGTGCTGGGATCATTGGGTGTGTGTTGGGATTAGTGGGTGTGCAGTGATTAGTGGGTGTTTGCTGGG
The DNA here is from genome assembly GCF_017639515.1 of Carcharodon carcharias. NCBI lineage: Eukaryota > Metazoa > Chordata > Chondrichthyes > Lamniformes > Lamnidae > Carcharodon > Carcharodon carcharias. The sequence continues at coordinate 142,556,720 of NC_054478.1, read as the reverse complement.
ATCAGTGGGTGTTTGCTGGGATCAGTGGGTGTTTGCTGGGATCAGTGGGTGTATGTTGGGATTTGTGGGTGTGTGCCGGGATCAGTGGGTGTGCTGGGTTTAGTGGGTGCGTGCTGGGTTTAGTGGGTGTGTGCTGGGATCAGTGGGTGTGTGCTGGGATCAGTGGGTGTGTGCTGGGATCAGTGGGTGTGTCCTGGGATCAGTGGGTGTGTCCTGGGATCAGTGGGTGTGTGTTGGGATCAGTGGGTGTGTCCTGGGGTCAGCGGGTGTGTCCTAGGATTAGTGTCTTTCTGCTGGGATCAGTGGGTGTGTGTCGGGATCAGTGGCTGTGTGCTGCGTTTACTGGGTGTTGGGAACAAAGGGAGTGTGCTTGGATCAGTGGGAGTGTGCTGGGATCAGTGGGAGTGTTCTGGGATCAGTGGGAGTGTGCTGGGATATGTGGGTGTGTGCTGGGATCAGTGGGTGTGTCCTGGGATCAGTGGGTGAGTGTTGTGATTAATGTGTGTTGGGATGAGTGGGTGTGCACTGGAATTAGTAGGTGTGTGCTGGGATCAATGGGTGTGTGCTGGGATTATTGGGTGTTGGGATCAGTGGGTGTGCAGGGATCTGTGGGTGTATGCTGGGATCAGTGGGTGTGTGTTGGGATCAGTGGGTGTGTGCTGGGATCAGTGGGTGTGTGCTGGGATCAGTGGGTGAGTGTTGTGATTAATGTGTGTTGGGATGAGTGGGTGTGCACTGGAATTAGTAGGTGTGTGCTGGGATCAATGGGTGTGTGCTGGGATTATTGGGTGTTGGGATCAGTGGGTGTGCAGGGATCTGTGGGTGTATGCTGGGATCAGTGGGTGTGTGTTGGGATCAGTGGGTGTGTGCTGGGATTAGTGGGTGTGTGCGGGGATCAGTGGGTGTGTGCGGGGATCAGTGGGTGTATGTTGGGATTTGTGGGTGTGTGCTGGGATCAGTGGCTCAGTGCTGGGATCATTGGGTGTGTGCTGGGATCAGTGGGTGTTTGCTGGGATCAGTGGGTGTTTGCTGGGATCAGTGGGTGTATGTTGGGATTTGTGGGAGTGTGCCGGAATCAGTGGGTGTGCAGGGATTAGTGGGTGTGCGCTAGGTTTAGTGGGTGCGTGCTGGGATTAGTGGGTGCGTGCTGGGATTAGTGGGTGCATGCTGGGATCAGTGGGTGTGTGCTGGGATGTGTGGGTGTGTGCTGGGATCAGTGGGTGTGTGCTGGGATCAGTGGGTGTGTGCTCGGATCAGTGGGTGTGTGCTCGGATCAGTGGTTATGTGTTGGGATTAGTGGGTGTCGGGATCAGTGGGCATGCAGGGATAAGCGGGTGTGTCCTGGGATTAGTGGGTGTGTCCTGGGATTGGTGGGTGTTGGGATCAGTGGGTGTGTTCTGGCATCAGTGGGTGTTTGCTGGGATCAGTGGAGGAGTGTTGGGGTGAGTGGGTGGGGGTCAGGATCAGTGGGTGGGGGTCGGGATCAGTGGGTGCGCGTTGGGATCAGTGGGTGCGCGTTGGGATCAGTGGGTGCGTGTTGGGTTCAGTGGGTGCGTATTGGGATCAGTGGATGTGTGTTGGGATCAGTGGGTGCGTGTTGGGATCAGTGGGTGCGTGCTGGGAGCAGTGGGTGTGTGCTGGGAGCAGTGGGTGTGTGCTGGGAGCAGTGGGGGTGTGCTGGAGTCAGTGGGTGTGTGCTGGGGTCAGTGGGTATGTGCTAGGATTAGTGTCTTTCTGCTGGGATCAGTGGGTGTGTGTCGGGATCAGTGGGTGTGTGCTGGAATCAGTGGCTGTGTGCTGGGATTAGTGGGCGTGTGCTGGGATTAGTGGGTGTTGGGAACAGAGGGAGTGTGCTCGGATCAGTGGGTGTGTGTTGGGATCAGTGGGTGTGTGCTGGATCTGTGGGTGTGTGTTGGGATCAGTGGGTGTGTCCTGGGATCAGTGGGTGTGTCCTGGGATCAGTGGGTGTGTGTTGGGATCAGTGGGTGTGTGTTGGGATCAGTGGGTGCATCCTGGGGTCAGTGGGTGTGTGCTGGGGTCAGCGGGTGTGTCCTAGGATTAGTGTCTTTCTGCTGGGATCAGTGGGTGTGTGTCGGGATCAGTGGGTGTTTGCTGGGATCAGTGGCTGTGTACTGGGATTAGTGGGCGTGTGCTGGGATTAGTGGGCGTGTGCTGGGATTAGTGGGCGTGTGCTGGGATTAGTGGGCGTGTGCTGGGATTAGTGGGCATGTGCTGGGATTAGTGGGTGTTGGGAACAGAGGGAGTGTGCTCGGATCAGTGGGAGTGTGCTGGGATCAGTGGGAGTGTTCTGAGATCAGTGGGTGTGCTGGGATCAGTGGGTGTGTGCTGGGATCAGTGGGTGTGTGCTGGGATCAGTGGGTGCGTGTTGTGATTAATGTGTGTTGGGATCAGTGGGTGTGCACTGGAATTAGTAGGTGTGTGCTGGGATCAATGGGTGTGTGCTGGGATTATTGGCGTTGGGATCAGTGGGTGTGCAGGGATCTGTGGGTGTGTGCTGCGATCAGTGGGTGTGTGCTGGGATCAGTGGGTGTGTGCTGGGATCAGTGGGTGTGTGCTGGGATTAGTGGGTGTTGGGATCAGTGGGTGTGTGCGGGGTTCAGTGGGTGTATGTTGGGATTTGTGGGTGTGTGCTGGGATCAGTGGCTCTGTGCTGGTATCAGTGGCTCAGTGCTGGGATCATTGGGCGTGTGTTGGGATTAGTGGGTGTGCAGTGATTAGTGGGTGTTTGCTGGGATCAGTGGGTGTTTGCTGGGATCAGTGGGTGTATGTTGGGATTTGTGGGTGTGTGCCGGGATCAGTGGGTGTGCTGGGTTTAGTGGGTGCGTGCTGGGTTTAGTGGGTGCGTGCTGGGATCAGTGGGTGTGTGCTGGGATCAGTGGGTGTGTGCTGGGATCAGTGGGTGGGTGCTGGGATCAGTGGGTGTGTGCTGGGATCAGTGGGTGTGTGCTGGGATCAGTGGGTGTGTCCTGGGATCAGTGGGTGTGTGTTGGGATCAGTGGGTGTGTCCTGGGGTCAGCGGGTGTGTCCTAGGATTAGTGTCTTTCTGCTGGGATCAGTGGGTGTGTGTCAGGATCAGTGGCTGTGTGCTGCGTTTACTGGGTGTTGGGAACAAAGGGAGTGTGCTGGGATCAGTGGGAGTGTGCTGGGATCAGTGGGAGTGTTCTGGGATCAGTGGGAGTGTGCTGGGATATGTGGGTGTGTGCTGGGATCAGTGGGTGTGTGCTGGGATCAGTGGGTGAGTGTTGTGATTAATGTGTGTTGGGATGAGTGGGTGTGCACTGGAATTAGTAGGTGTGTGCTGGGATCAATGGGTGTGTGCTGGGATTATTGGGTGTTGGGATCAGTGGGTGTGCAGGGATCTGTGGGTGTATGCTGGGATCAGTGGGTGTGTGTTGGGATCAGTGGGTGTGTGCTGGGATTAGTGGGTGTGTGATGGGATCAGTGGGTGTGTGCGGGGATCAGTGGGTGTATGTTGGGATTTGTGGGTGTGTGCTGGGATCAGTGGCTCAGTGCTGGGATCATTGGGTGTGTGCTGGGATCAGTGGGTGTTTGCTGGGATCAGTGGGTGTATGTTGGGATTTGTGGGAGTGTGCCGGGATCAGTGGGTGTGCAGGGATTAGTGGGTGTGTGCTGGGATCAGTGGGTGAGTGTCGGGATGAGTGGGTATGTGCTGGGATTAAAAGGTTTTGGGATCAGTGGGTGTTTGCTGGGATCAGTGGGTGTGTGCTGGGATCAGTGTGTGTGGTTGGAGCAGTGGGTGTGTATTGGGATCAGTGGGTGTGTATTGGGATCAGTGGGGGTATGCTGGGATCAGTGGGCATGCGCTTGGTTCAGTGGGTGTTGGGAACAGTGGGTGTGTGCTGGGATCAGTGGATGTGTGCTGGGATCAGTGGGTGTGTGCTGGGATCAGTGGGTGTGTGTTGTGATTAATGTGTGCTGGGATCAGTGGGTGTGTGTTGGGATCAGTGGGTGTGTTCTGGGATCAGTGGGTGTGTGTGGGGATCGGTGGGTGTGTGTTGGGATCAGTGGGTGTGTGTTGGGATCAGTGGGTGTGTCCTGGGGTCAGGGGTGTGTGCTGGGGTCAGCGGGTGTGTCCTAGGATTAGTGTCTTTCTGCTGGGATCAGTGGGTGTGTGTCGGGATCAGTGGGTGTGTGCTGGGATCAGTGGCCGTGTGCTGGGATTAGTGGGCGTGTGCTGGGATTAGTGGGCGTGTGCTGGGATTAGTGGGCGTGTGCTGGGATTAGTGGGTGTTGGGAACAGAGGGAGTGTGCTCGGATCAGTGGGAGTGTGCTGGGATCAGTGGGAGTGTTCTGAGATCAGTGGGTGTGTGCTGGGATCAGTGGGTGTGTGCTGGGATCAGTGGGTGTGTGCTGGGATCAGTGGGTGCGTGTTGTGATTAATGTGTGTTGGGATCAGTGGGTGTGCACTGGAATTAGTAGGTGTGTGCTGGGATCAATGGGTGTGTGCTGGGATTATTGGTGTTGGGATCAGTGGGTGTGCAGGGATCTGTGGGTGTGTGCTGCGATCAGTGGGTGTGTGCTGGGATCAGTGGGTGTGTGCTGGGATCAGTGGGTGTGTGCTGGGATTAGTGGGTGTTGGGATCAGTGGGTGTGTGCGGGGTTCAGTGGGTGTATGTTGGGATTTGTGGGTGTGTGCTGGGATCAGTGGCTCTGTGCTGGTATCAGTGGCTCAGTGCTGGGATCATTGGGCGTGTGTTGGGATTAGTGGGTGTGCAGTGATTAGTGGGTGTTTGCTGGGATCAGTGGGTGTTTGCTGGGATCAGTGGGTGTATGTTGGGATTTGTGGGTGTGTGCCGGGATCAGTGGGTGTGCTGGGTTTAGTGGGTGCGTGCTGGGATCAGTGGGTGTGTGCTGGGATCAGTGGGTGTGTGCTGGGATCAGTGGGTGGGTGCTGGGATCAGTGGGTGTGTGCTGGGATCAGTGGGTGTGTGCTGGGATCAGTGGGTGTGTCCTGGGATCAGTGGGTGTGTCCTGGGATCAGTGGGTGTGTGTTGGGATCAGTGGGTGTGTCCTGGGGTCAGCGGGTGTGTCCTAGGATTAGTGTCTTTCTGCTGGGATCAGTGGGTGTGTGTCGGGATCAGTGGCTGTGTGCTGCGTTTACTGGGTGTTGGGAACAAAGGGAGTGTGCTGGGATCAGTGGGAGTGTGCTGGGATCAGTGGGAGTGTTCTGGGATCAGTGGGAGTGTGCTGGGATATGTGGGTGTGTGCTGGGATCAGTGGGTGTGTGCTGGGATCAGTGGGTGAGTGTTGTGATTAATGTGTGTTGGGATGAGTGGGTGTGCACTGGAATTAGTAGGTGTGTGCTGGGATCAATGGGTGTGTGCTGGGATTATTGGGTGTTGGGATCAGTGGGTGTGCAGGGATCTGTGGGTGTATGCTGGGATCAGTGGGTGTGTGTTGGGATCAGTGGGTGTGTGCTGGGATTAGTGGGTGTGTGCTGGGATCAGTGGGTGTGTGCTGGGATCAGTGGGTGTATGTTGGGATTTGTGGGTGTGTGCTGGGATCAGTGGCTCAGTGCTGGGATCATTGGGTGTGTGCTGGGATCAGTGGGTGTTTGCTGGGATCAGTGGGTGTTTGCTGGGATCAGTGGGTGTATGTTGGGATTTGTGGGAGTGTGCCGGGATCAGTGGGTGTGCAGGGATTAGTGGGTGTGTGCTGGGATCAGTGGGTGAGTGTCGGGATGAGTGGGTATGTGCTGGGATTAAAAGGTTTTGGGATCAGTGGGTGTTTGCTGGGATCAGTGGGTGTGTGCTGGGATCAGTGTGTGTGGTTGGAGCAGTGGGTGTGTATTGGGATCAGTGGGTGTGTATTGGGATCAGTGGGGGTATGCTGGGATCAGTGGGCATGCGCTTGGTTCAGTGGGTGTTGGGAACAGTGGGTGTGTGCTGGGATCAGTGGATGTGTGCTGGGATCAGTGGGTGTGTGCTGGGATCAGTGGGTGTGTGTTGTGATTAATGTGTGCTGGGATCAGTGGGTGTGTGTTGGGATCAGTGGGTGTGTTCTGGGATCAGTGGGTGTGTGTGGGGATCAGTGGGTGTGTGTTGGGATCAGTGGGTGTGTGTTGGGATCAGTGGGTGTGTCCTGGGGTCAGGGGTGTGTGCTGGGGTCAGCGGGTGTGTCCTAGGATTAGTGTCTTTCTGCTGGGATCAGTGGGTGTGTGTCGGGATCAGTGGGTGTGTGCTGGGATCAGTGGCCGTGTGCTGGGATTAGTGGGCGTGTGCTGGGATTAGTGGGCGTGTGCTGGGATTAGTGGGCGTGTGCTGGGATTAGTGGGCGTGTGCTGGGATTAGTGGGTGTTGGGAACATAGGGAGTGTGCTCGGATCAGTGGGAGTGTGTTGGGATCAGTGGGTGTGTGTTGTGATTAATGTGTGCTGGGATCAGTGGGTGTGTGCTGGGATCAGTGGGTGTGTGCTGGGATCAGTGGGTGTGTGCTGGGATTAGTGGCCGTGTGCTGGGATTAGTGGGCGTGTGCTGGGATTAGTGGGTGTTGGGAACAGAGGGAGTGTGCTCGGATCAGTGGGAGTGTGTTGGGATCAGTGGGTGTGTTGTGATTAATGTGTGCTGGGATCAGTGGGTGTGTGTTGGGATCAGTGGGTGTGTGCTGGGATCAGTGGGTGTGTGCTGGGATCAGTGGGTGTGTCCTGGGATCAGTGGGTGTGTCCTGGGATCAGTGGGTGTGTCCTGGGATCAGTGGGTGTTTCCTGGGGTCAGCGGGTGTGTGCTGGGGTCAGCGGGTGTGTCCTAGGATTAGTGTCTTTCTGCTGGGATCAGTGGGTGTGTGTCGGGATCAGTGGGTATGTGCTGGGATCAGTGGGTGTTTGCTGGGATCAGTGGGTGTTTGCTGGGATCAGTGGGTGTTTGCTGGGATCAGTGGGTGTTTGCTGGGATCAGTGGGTGTTTGCTGGGATCAGTGGGTGTGTGTTGGGATTAGTGGGCGTGCAGGGATAAGTGGGCGTGCAGGGATAAGTGGGTGTGTCCTGGGATCAGTGGGTGTTGGGATCAGTGGGTGTGTTCTGGGATCATTGGGTGTTTGCTGGGATCAGTGGAGGAGTGTTGGGGTGAGTGGGTGGGGGTCGGGATCAGTGGGTGGGGGTCGGGATCAGTGGGTGCGCGTTGGGATCAGTGGGTGCGTGTTGGGATCAGTGGGTGCGTGTTGGGATCAGTGGGTGCGTGTTGGGATCAGTGGGTGCGTGTTGGGATCAGTGGGTGCGTGTTGGGATCAGTGGGTGCGTGTTGGGAGCAGTGGGTGCGTGTTGGGAGCAGTGGGTGCGTGCTGGGAGCAGTGGGTGTGTGCTGGGAGCAGTGGGTGTGTGCTGGGAGCAGTGGGGTGTGTGTCGGAATCAGTGGGTGTGTGCTGGGGTCAGTGGGTGTGTGCTGGGGTCAGTGGGTATGTGCTAGGATTAGTGTCTTTCTGCTGGGATCAGTGGGTGTGTGTCGGGATCAGTGGGTGTGTGCTGGAATCAGTGGCTGTGTGCTGGGATTAGTGGGCGTGTGCTGGGATTAGTGGGTGTTGGGAACAGAGGGAGTGTGCTCGGATCAGTGGGTGTGTGTTGGGATCAGTGGGTGTGTGCTGGGATCTGTGGGTGTGTGTTGGGATCAGTGGGTGTGTCCTGGGATCAGTGGGTGTGTCCTGGGATCAGTGGGTGTGTCCTGGGATCAGTGGGTGTGTGTTGGGATCAGTGGGTGTATCCTGGGGTCAGTGGGTGTGTGCTGGGGTCAGCGGGTGTGTGCTGGGGTCAGCGGGTGTGTGCTGGGGTCAGCGGGTGTGTCCTAGGATTAGTGTCTTTCTGCTGGGATCAGTGGGTGTGTGTCGGGATCAGTGGGTGTTTGCTGGGATCAGTGGGTGTCTGCTGGGATTAGTGGGCGTGTGCTGGGATTAGTGGGCGTGTGCTGGGATTCGTGGGCGTGTGCTGGGATTCGTGGGTGTTGGGAACAGAGGGAGTGTGCTCGGATCAGTGGGAGTGTGCTGGGATCAGTGGGAGTGTTCTGAGATCAGTGGGTGTGTGCTGGGATCAGTGGGTGTGTGCTGGGATCAGTGGGTGTGTGCTGTGATCAGTGGGTGTGTGCTGTGATCAGTGGGTGTGTGCTGGGATCAGTGGTTGTGTGCTGGGATCAGTGGGTGCGTGTTGTGATTAATGTGTGTTGGGATCAGTGGGTGTGCACTGGAATTAGTAGGTGTGTGCTGGGATCAATGGGTGTGTGCTGGGATTATTGGTGTTGGGATCAGTGGGTGTGCAGGGATCTGTGGGTGTGTGCTGCGATCAGTGGGTGTGTGCTGGGATCAGTGGGTGTGTGTTGGGATCAGTGGGTGTGTGTTGGGATCAGTGGGTGTGTGTTGGGATCAGTGGGTGTGTGCTGGGATTAGTGGGTGTTGGGATCAGTGGGTGTGTGCGGGGGGTCAGTGGGTGTATGTTGGGATTTGTGGGTGTGTGCTGGGATCAGTGGCTCTGTGCTGGTATCAGTGGCTCAGTGCTGGGATCATTGGGTGTGTGTTGGGATTAGTGGGTGTGCAGTGATTAGTGGGTGTTTGCTGGGATCAGTGGGTGTTTGCTGGGATCAGTGGGTGTATGTTGGGATTTGTGGGTGTGTGCCGGGATCAGTGGGTGTGCTGGGTTTAGTGGGTGCGTGCTGGGTTTAGTGGGTTTTTGCTGGGATTAGTGGGTTTTTGCTGGGATCAGTGGGTGTGTGCTGGGATCAGTGGGTGTGTGCTGGGATCAGTGGGTGTGTCCTGGGATCAGTGGGTGTGTGCTGGGATCAGTGGGTGTGTGTTGGGATCAGTGGTTGTGTCCTGGGGTCAGCGGGTGTGTCCTAGGATTAGTGTCTTTCTGCTGGGATCAGTGGGTGTGTGTCGGGATCAGTGGCTGTGTGCTGCGTTTACTGGGTGTTGGGAACAAAGGGAGTGTGCTGGGATCAGTGGGAGTGTGCTGGGATCAGTGGGAATGTTCTGGGATCAGTGGGAGTGTGCTGGGATATGTGGGTGTGCTGGGATCAGTGGGTGTGTGCTGGAATCAGTGGGTGAGTGTTGTGATTAATGTGTGTTGGGATGAGTGGGTGTGCACTGGAATTAGTAGGTGTGTGCTGGGATCAATGGGTGTGTGCTGGGATTATTGGGTGTTGGGATCAGTGGGTGTGCAGGGATCTGTGGGTGTATGCTGGGATCAGTGGGTGTGTGTTGGGATCAGTGGGTGTGTGCTGGGATTATTGGGTGTGCGGGGATCAGTGGGTGTGTGCGGGGATCAGTGGGTGTATGTTGGGATTTGTGGGTGTGTGCTGGGATCAGTGGCTCAGTGCTGGGATCATTGGGTGTGTGCTGGGATCAGTGGGTGTTTGCTGGGATCAGTGGGTGTTTGCTGGGATCAGTGGGTGTATGTTGGGATTTGTGGGAGGGTGCCGGGATCACTGGGTGTGCACGGATTAGTGGGTGTGTGCTGGGAGCAGTGGGTGAGTGTCGGGATGAGTGGGTATGTGCTGGGATTAAAAGGTTTTGGGATCAGTGGGTGTTTGCTGGGATCAGTGGGTGTGTGCTGGGATCAGTGTTTGTGGTTGGAGCAGTGGGTGTGTATTGGGATCAGTGGGGATATGCTGGGATCAGTGGGCATGCGCTGGGTTCAGTGGGTGTTGGGAACAGTGGGTGTGTGCTGGGATCAGTGGATGTGTGCTGGGATCAGTGGGTGTGTGCTGGGATCAGTGGCTGTGTGCTGGGATTAGTGGGCGTGTGCTGGGATTAGTGGGTGTTGGGAACAGAGGGAGTGTGCTTGGATCTGTGGGTGTGTGTTGGGATCAGTGGGTGTGTGTTGGGATCAGTGGGTGTTTCCTGGGGTCAGTGGGTGTGTGCTGGGGTCAGTGGGTGTGTGCTGGGGTCAGTGGGTGTGTGCCGGGGTCAGTGGGTGTGTGCCGGGGTCAGTGGGTGTGTGCTGGGGTCAGCGGGTGTGTGCTGGGGTCAGCGGGTGTGTGCTGGGGTCAGCGGGTGTGTCCTAGGATTAGTGACTTTCTGCTGGGATCAGTGGGTGTGTGTCGGGATCAGTGGGTGTGTGCTGGGATCAGTGGGCGTGTGCTGGGATTAGTGGGTGTTGGGAACAGAGGGAGTGTGCTTGGATCAGTGGGAGTGTGCTGGGATCAGTGGGAGTGTTCTGGGATCAGTGGGTGTGTGCTGGGATCAGTGGGTGTGTGCTGGGATCAGTGGGTGTGTGCTGGGATCAGTGGGTGCGTGTTGTGATTAATGTGTGTTGGGATCAGTGGGTGTGCACTGGAATTAGTAGGTGTGTGCTGGGATCAATGGGTGTGTGCTGGGATTATTGGTGTTGGGATCAGTGGGTGTGCAGGGATCTGTGGGTGTGTGCTGCGCTCAGTGGGTGTATGCTGGGATCAGTGGGTGTGTGTTGGGATCAGTGGGTGTGTGCTGGGATTAGTGGCTCTGTGCTGGTATCAGTGGCTCAGTGCTGGGATCATTGGGTGTGTGTTGGGATTAGTGGGTGTGCAGTGATTAGTGGGTGTTTGCTGGGATCAGTGGGTGTTTGCTGGGATCAGTGGGTGTATGTTGGGATTTGTGGGTGTTTGCCGGGATCAGTGGGTGTGCTGGGTTTAGTGGGTGCGTGCTGGGTTTAGTGGGTTTTTGCTGGGATTAGTGGGTTTTTGCTGGGATCAGTGGGTGTGTGCTGGGATCAGTGGGTGTGTGCTGGGATCAGTGGGTGTGTGCTGGGATCAGTGGGTGTTTGCTGGGATCAGTGGGTGTTTGCTGGGATCAGTGGGTGTGTGCTGGGATCAGTGGGTGTGTGCTGGGATCAGTGGGTGTTTGCTGGGATCAGTGGGTGTTTGCTGGGATCAGTGGGTGTTTGCTGGGATCAGTGGGTGTGTGCTGGGATCAGTGGGTGTGTGTTGGGATTAGTGGGTGTCGGGATCAGTGGGTGTGCAGGGATAAGTGGGTGTGTCCTGGGATCAGTGGGTGTTGGGATCAGTGGGTGTGTTCTGGGATCATTGGGTGTTTGCTGGGGGTCAGTGGGTGTGTGCTGGGGTCAGTGGGTGTGTGCTGGGATCAGTGGGTGCGTACTGGGATTAATGTGTGTTGGGATCAGTGGGTGTGCACTGGAATTAGTAGGTGTGTGCTGGGATCAATGGGTGTGTGCTGGGATTATTGGTGTTGGGATCAGTGGGTGTGCAGGGATCTGTGGGTGTGTGCTGCGCTCAGTGGGTGTATGCTGGGATCAGTGGGTGTGTGTTGGGATCAGTGGGTGTGTGCTGGGATTAGTGGCTCTGTGCTGGTATCAGTGGCTCAGTGCTGGGATCATTGGGTGTGTGTTGGGATTAGTGGGTGTGCAGTGATTAGTGGGTGTTTGCTGGGATCAGTGGGTGTTTGCTGGGATCAGTGGGTGTATGTTGGGATTTGTGGGTGTGTGCCGGGATCAGTGGGTGTGCTGGGTTTAGTGGGTGCGTGCTGGGTTTAGTGGGTTTTTGCTGGGATTAGTGGGTTTTTGCTGGGATCAGTGGGTGTGTGCTGGGATCAGTGGGTGTTTGCTGGGATCAGTGGGTGTGTGCTGGGATCAGTGGGTGTGTGCTGGGATCAGTGGGTGTGTGCTGGGATCAGTGGGTGTGTGCTGGGATCAGTGGGTGTTTGCTGGGATCAGTGGGTGTTTGCTGGGATCAGTGGGTGTGTGCTGGGATCAATGGGTGTGTGTTGGGATTAGTGGGTGTCGGGATCAGTGGGTGTGCAGGGATAAGTGGGTGTGTCCTGGGATCAGTGGGTGTTGGGATCAGTGGGTGTGTTCTGGGATCATTGGGTGTTTGCTGGGATCAGTGGAGGAGTGTTGGGGTGAGTGGGTGGGGGTCGGGATCAGTGGGTGGGGGTCGGGATCAGTGGGTGCGCGTTGGGATCAGTGGGTGCGTGTTGGGATCAGTGGGTGCGTATTGGGATCAGTGGGTGCGTATTGGGATCAGTGGGTGCGTGTTGGGATCAGTGGGTGCGTGTTGGGATCAGTGGGTGCGTGCTGGGAGCAGTGGGTGTGTGCTGGGAGCAGTGGGTGTGTGCTGGGAGCAGTGGGGTGTGTGTCGGAATCAGTGGGTGTGTGCTGGAGTCAGTGGGTGTGTGCTGGGGTCAGTGGGTATGTGCTAGGATTAGTGTCTTTCTGCTGGGATCAGTGGGTGTGTGTCGGGATCAGTGGGTGTGTGCTGGAATCAGTGGCTGTGTGCTGGGATTAGTGGGCGTGTGCTGGGATTAGTGGGCGTGTGCTGGGATTAGTGGGTGTTGGGAACAGAGGGAGTGTGCTCGGATCAGTGGGTGTGTGTTGGGATCAGTGGGTGTGTGCTGGGATCTGTGGGTGTGTGCTGGGATCAGTGGGTGTGTCCTGGGATCAGTGGGTGTGTCCTGGGATCAGTGGGTGTGTGTTGGGATCAGTGGGTGTATCCTGGGGTCAGTGGGTGTGTGCTGGGGTCAGCGGGTGTGTCCTAGGATTAGTGACTTTCTGCTGGGATCAGTGGGTGTGTGTCGGGATCAGTGGGTGTTGGGATCAGTGGGTGTGTGCTGGGATCAGTGGCTGTGTGCTGGGATTAGTGGGCGTGTGCTGGGATTAGTGGGCGTGTGCTGGGATTAGTGGGCGTGTGCTGGGATTAGTGGGTGTTGGGAACAGAGGGAGTGTGCTCGGATCAGTGGGAGTGTGCTGGGATCAGTGGGTGTGTGCTGGGATCAGTGGGTGTGTGCTGGGATCAGTGGGTGCGTGTTGTGATTAATGTGTGTTGGGATCAGTGGGTGTGCACTGGAATTAGTAGGTGTGTGCTGGGATCAATGGGTGTGTGCTGGGATTATTGGCGTTGGGATCAGTGGGTGTGCAGGGATCTGTGGGTGTGTGCTGCGATCAGTGGGTGTGTGCTGGGATCAGTGGGTGCGTGTTGGGATCAGTGGGTGTGTGCTGGGATTAGTGGGTGTTGGGATCAGTGGGTGTGTGCGGGGGTCAGTGGGTGTATGTTGGGATTTGTGGGTGTGTGCTGGGATCAGTGGCTCTGTGCTGGTATCAGTGGCTCAGTGCTGGGATCATTGGGTGTGTGTTGGGATTAGTGGGTGTGCAGTGATTAGTGGGTGTTTGCTGGGATCAGTGGGTGTTTGCTGGGATCAGTGGGTGTTTGCTGGGATCAGTGGGTGTTTGCTGGGATCAGTGGGTGTATGTTGGGATTTGTGGGTGTGTGCCGGGATCAGTGGGTGTGCTGGGTTTAGTGGGTGCGTGCTGGGTTTAGTGGGTTTTTGCTGGGATCAGTGGGTGTGTGCTGGGATCAGTGGGTGTGTGCTGGGATCAGTGGGTGTGTCCTGGGATCAGTGGGTGTGTCCTGGGATCAGTGGGTGTGTGTTGGGATCAGTGGGTGTGTCCTGGGGTCAGCGGGTGTGTCCTAGGATTAGTGTCTTTCTGCTGGGATCAGTGGGTGTGTGTCGGGACCAGTGGCTGTGTGCTGCGTTTACTGGGTGTTGGGAACAAAGGGAGTGTGCTGGGATCAGTGGGAGTGTGCTGGGATCAGTGGGAGTGTTCTGGGATCAGTGGGAGTGTGCTGGGATATGTGGGTGTGTGCTGGGATCAGTGGGTGTGTGCTGGGATCAGTGGGTGTGTGCTGGGATCAGTGGGTGTGTGCTGGGATCAGTGGGTGTTTGCTGGGATCAGTGGGTGTGTGCTGGGATCAGTGGGTGTGTGCTGGGATCAGTGGGTGTTTGCTGGGATCAGTGGGTGTTTGCTGGGATCAGTGGGTGTTTGCTGGGATCAGTGGGTGTGTGCTGGGATCAGTGGGTGTGTGTTGGGATTAGTGGGTGTCGGGATCAGTGGGTGTGCAGGGATAAGTGGGTGTGTCCTGGGATCAGTGGGTGTTGGGATCAGTGGGTGTGTTCTGGGATCATTGGGTGTTTGCTGGGGGTCAGTGGGTGTGTGCTGGGGTCAGTGGGTGTGTGCTGGGATCAGTGGGTGCGTACTGGGATTAATGTGTGTTGGGATCAGTGGGTGTGCACTGGAATTAGTAGGTGTGTGCTGGGATCAATGGGTGTGTGCTGGGATTATTGGTGTTGGGATCAGTGGGTGTGCAGGGATCTGTGGGTGTGTGCTGCGCTCAGTGGGTGTATGCTGGGATCAGTGGGTGTGTGTTGGGATCAGTGGGTGTGTGCTGGGATTAGTGGCTCTGTGCTGGTATCAGTGGCTCAGTGCTGGGATCATTGGGTGTGTGTTGGGATTAGTGGGTGTGCAGTGATTAGTGGGTGTTTGCTGGGATCAGTGGGTGTTTGCTGGGATCAGTGGGTGTATGTTGGGATTTGTGGGTGTGTGCCGGGATCAGTGGGTGTGCTGGGTTTAGTGGGTGCGTGCTGGGTTTAGTGGGTTTTTGCTGGGATTAGTGGGTTTTTGCTGGGATCAGTGGGTGTGTGCTGGGATCAGTGGGTGTTTGCTGGGATCAGTGGGTGTGTGCTGGGATCAGTGGGTGTGTGCTGGGATCAGTGGGTGTGTGCTGGGATCAGTGGGTGTGTGCTGGGATCAGTGGGTGTTTGCTGGGATCAGTGGGTGTTTGCTGGGATCAGTGGGTGTGTGCTGGGATCAATGGGTGTGTGTTGGGATTAGTGGGTGTCGGGATCAGTGGGTGTGCAGGGATAAGTGGGTGTGTCCTGGGATCAGTGGGTGTTGGGATCAGTGGGTGTGTTCTGGGATCATTGGGTGTTTGCTGGGATCAGTGGAGGAGTGTTGGGGTGAGTGGGTGGGGGTCGGGATCAGTGGGTGGGGGTCGGGATCAGTGGGTGCGCGTTGGGATCAGTGGGTGCGTGTTGGGATCAGTGGGTGCGTATTGGGATCAGTGGGTGCGTATTGGGATCAGTGGGTGCGTGTTGGGATCAGTGGGTGCGTGTTGGGATCAGTGGGTGCGTGCTGGGAGCAGTGGGTGTGTGCTGGGAGCAGTGGGTGTGTGCTGGGAGCAGTGGGGTGTGTGTCGGAATCAGTGGGTGTGTGCTGGAGTCAGTGGGTGTGTGCTGGGGTCAGTGGGTATGTGCTAGGATTAGTGTCTTTCTGCTGGGATCAGTGGGTGTGTGTCGGGATCAGTGGGTGTGTGCTGGAATCAGTGGCTGTGTGCTGGGATTAGTGGGCGTGTGCTGGGATTAGTGGGCGTGTGCTGGGATTAGTGGGTGTTGGGAACAGAGGGAGTGTGCTCGGATCAGTGGGTGTGTGTTGGGATCAGTGGGTGTGTGCTGGGATCTGTGGGTGTGTGCTGGGATCAGTGGGTGTGTCCTGGGATCAGTGGGTGTGTCCTGGGATCAGTGGGTGTGTGTTGGGATCAGTGGGTGTATCCTGGGGTCAGTGGGTGTGTGCTGGGGTCAGCGGGTGTGTCCTAGGATTAGTGACTTTCTGCTGGGATCAGTGGGTGTGTGTCGGGATCAGTGGGTGTTGGGATCAGTGGGTGTGTGCTGGGATCAGTGGCTGTGTGCTGGGATTAGTGGGCGTGTGCTGGGATTAGTGGGCGTGTGCTGGGATTAGTGGGCGTGTGCTGGGATTAGTGGGTGTTGGGAACAGAGGGAGTGTGCTCGGATCAGTGGGAGTGTGCTGGGATCAGTGGGTGTGTGCTGGGATCAGTGGGTGTGTGCTGGGATCAGTGGGTGCGTGTTGTGATTAATGTGTGTTGGGATCAGTGGGTGTGCACTGGAATTAGTAGGTGTGTGCTGGGATCAATGGGTGTGTGCTGGGATTATTGGTGTTGGGATCAGTGGGTGTGCAGGGATCTGTGGGTGTGTGCTGCGATCAGTGGGTGTGTGCTGGGATCAGTGGGTGCGTGTTGGGATCAGTGGGTGTGTGCTGGGATTAGTGGGTGTTGGGATCAGTGGGTGTGTGCGGGGGTCAGTGGGTGTATGTTGGGATTTGTGGGTGTGTGCTGGGATCAGTGGCTCTGTGCTGGTATCAGTGGCTCAGTGCTGGGATCATTGGGTGTGTGTTGGGATTAGTGGGTGTGCAGTGATTAGTGGGTGTTTGCTGGGATCAGTGGGTGTTTGCTGGGATCAGTGGGTGTTTGCTGGGATCAGTGGGTGTATGTTGGGATTTGTGGGTGTGTGCCGGGATCAGTGGGTGTGCTGGGTTTAGTGGGTGCGTGCTGGGTTTAGTGGGTTTTTGCTGGGATCAGTGGGTGTGTGCTGGGATCAGTGGGTGTGTGCTGGGATCAGTGGGTGTGTCCTGGGATCAGTGGGTGTGTCCTGGGATCAGTGGGTGTGTGTTGGGATCAGTGGGTGTGTCCTGGGGTCAGCGGGTGTGTCCTAGGATTAGTGTCTTTCTGCTGGGATCAGTGGGTGTGTGTCGGGACCAGTGGCTGTGTGCTGCGTTTACTGGGTGTTGGGAACAAAGGGAGTGTGCTGGGATCAGTGGGAGTGTGCTGGGATCAGTGGGAGTGTTCTGGGATCAGTGGGAGTGTGCTGGGATATGTGGGTGTGTGCTGGGATCAGTGGGTGTGTGCTGGGATCAGTGGGTGTGTGCTGGGATCAGTGGGTGTGTGCTGGGATCAGTGGGTGTTTGCTGGGATCAGTGGGTGTGTGCTGGGATCAGTGGGTGTGTGCTGGGATCAGTGGGTGTTTGCTGGGATCAGTGGGTGTTTGCTGGGATCAGTGGGTGTTTGCTGGGATCAGTGGGTGTGTGCTGGGATCAGTGGGTGTGTGTTGGGATTAGTGGGTGTCGGGATCAGTGGGTGTGCAGGGATAAGTGGGTGTGTCCTGGGATCAGTGGGTGTTGGGATCAGTGGGTGTGTTCTGGGATCATTGGGTGTTTGCTGGGGGTCAGTGGGTGTGTGCTGGGGTCAGTGGGTGTGTGCTGGGATCAGTGGGTGCGTACTGGGATTAATGTGTGTTGGGATCAGTGGGTGTGCACTGGAATTAGTAGGTGTGTGCTGGGATCAATGGGTGTGTGCTGGGATTATTGGTGTTGGGATCAGTGGGTGTGCAGGGATCTGTGGGTGTGTGCTGCGCTCAGTGGGTGTATGCTGGGATCAGTGGGTGTGTGTTGGGATCAGTGGGTGTGTGCTGGGATTAGTGGCTCTGTGCTGGTATCAGTGGCTCAGTGCTGGGATCATTGGGTGTGTGTTGGGATTAGTGGGTGTGCAGTGATTAGTGGGTGTTTGCTGGGATCAGTGGGTGTTTGCTGGGATCAGTGGGTGTATGTTGGGATTTGTGGGTGTGTGCCGGGATCAGTGGGTGTGCTGGGTTTAGTGGGTGCGTGCTGGGTTTAGTGGGTTTTTGCTGGGATTAGTGGGTTTTTGCTGGGATCAGTGGGTGTGTGCTGGGATCAGTGGGTGTTTGCTGGGATCAGTGGGTGTGTGCTGGGATCAGTGGGTGTGTGCTGGGATCAGTGGGTGTGTGCTGGGATCAGTGGGTGTGTGCTGGGATCAGTGGGTGTTTGCTGGGATCAGTGGGTGTTTGCTGGGATCAGTGGGTGTGTGCTGGGATCAATGGGTGTGTGTTGGGATTAGTGGGTGTCGGGATCAGTGGGTGTGCAGGGATAAGTGGGTGTGTCCTGGGATCAGTGGGTGTTGGGATCAGTGGGTGTGTTCTGGGATCATTGGGTGTTTGCTGGGATCAGTGGAGGAGTGTTGGGGTGAGTGGGTGGGGGTCGGGATCAGTGGGTGGGGGTCGGGATCAGTGGGTGCGCGTTGGGATCAGTGGGTGCGTGTTGGGATCAGTGGGTGCGTATTGGGATCAGTGGGTGCGTATTGGGATCAGTGGGTGCGTGTTGGGATCAGTGGGTGCGTGTTGGGATCAGTGGGTGCGTGCTGGGAGCAGTGGGTGTGTGCTGGGAGCAGTGGGTGTGTGCTGGGAGCAGTGGGGTGTGTGTCGGAATCAGTGGGTGTGTGCTGGAGTCAGTGGGTGTGTGCTGGGGTCAGTGGGTATGTGCTAGGATTAGTGTCTTTCTGCTGGGATCAGTGGGTGTGTGTCGGGATCAGTGGGTGTGTGCTGGAATCAGTGGCTGTGTGCTGGGATTAGTGGGCGTGTGCTGGGATTAGTGGGCGTGTGCTGGGATTAGTGGGTGTTGGGAACAGAGGGAGTGTGCTCGGATCAGTGGGTGTGTGTTGGGATCAGTGGGTGTGTGCTGGGATCTGTGGGTGTGTGCTGGGATCAGTGGGTGTGTCCTGGGATCAGTGGGTGTGTCCTGGGATCAGTGGGTGTGTGTTGGGATCAGTGGGTGTATCCTGGGGTCAGTGGGTGTGTGCTGGGGTCAGCGGGTGTGTCCTAGGATTAGTGACTTTCTGCTGGGATCAGTGGGTGTGTGTCGGGATCAGTGGGTGTTGGGATCAGTGGGTGTGTGCTGGGATCAGTGGCTGTGTGCTGGGATTAGTGGGCGTGTGCTGGGATTAGTGGGCGTGTGCTGGGATTAGTGGGCGTGTGCTGGGATTAGTGGGTGTTGGGAACAGAGGGAGTGTGCTCGGATCAGTGGGAGTGTGCTGGGATCAGTGGGTGTGTGCTGGGATCAGTGGGTGTGTGCTGGGATCAGTGGGTGCGTGTTGTGATTAATGTGTGTTGGGATCAGTGGGTGTGCACTGGAATTAGTAGGTGTGTGCTGGGATCAATGGGTGTGTGCTGGGATTATTGGTGTTGGGATCAGTGGGTGTGCAGGGATCTGTGGGTGTGTGCTGCGATCAGTGGGTGTGTGCTGGGATCAGTGGGTGCGTGTTGGGATCAGTGGGTGTGTGCTGGGATTAGTGGGTGTTGGGATCAGTGGGTGTGTGCGGGGGTCAGTGGGTGTATGTTGGGATTTGTGGGTGTGTGCTGGGATCAGTGGCTCTGTGCTGGTATCAGTGGCTCAGTGCTGGGATCATTGGGTGTGTGTTGGGATTAGTGGGTGTGCAGTGATTAGTGGGTGTTTGCTGGGATCAGTGGGTGTTTGCTGGGATCAGTGGGTGTTTGCTGGGATCAGTGGGTGTATGTTGGGATTTGTGGGTGTGTGCCGGGATCAGTGGGTGTGCTGGGTTTAGTGGGTGCGTGCTGGGTTTAGTGGGTTTTTGCTGGGATCAGTGGGTGTGTGCTGGGATCAGTGGGTGTGTGCTGGGATCAGTGGGTGTGTCCTGGGATCAGTGGGTGTGTCCTGGGATCAGTGGGTGTGTGTTGGGATCAGTGGGTGTGTCCTGGGGTCAGCGGGTGTGTCCTAGGATTAGTGTCTTTCTGCTGGGATCAGTGGGTGTGTGTCGGGACCAGTGGCTGTGTGCTGCGTTTACTGGGTGTTGGGAACAAAGGGAGTGTGCTGGGATCAGTGGGAGTGTGCTGGGATCAGTGGGAGTGTTCTGGGATCAGTGGGAGTGTGCTGGGATATGTGGGTGTGTGCTGGGATCAGTGGGTGTGTGCTGGGATCAGTGGGTGAGTGTTGTGATTAATGTGTGTTGGGATGAGTGGGTGTGCACTGGAATTAGTAGGTGTGTGCTGGGATCAATGGGTGTGTGCTGGGATTATTGGGTGTTGGGATCAGTGGGTGTGCAGGGATCTGTGGGTGTATGCTGGGATCAGTGGGTGTGTGTTGGGATCAGTGGGTGTGTGCTGGGATTAGTGGGTGTGTGCGGGGATCAGTGGGTGTGTGCGGGGATCAGTGGGTGTATGTTGGGATTTGTGGGTGTGTGCTGGGATCAGTGGCTCAGTGCTGGGATCATTGGGTGTGTGCTGGGATCAGTGGGTGTTTGCTGGGATCAGTGGGTGTTTGCTGGGATCAGTGGGTGTATGTTGGGATTTGTGGGAGTGTGCCGGAATCAGTGGGTGTGCAGGGATTAGTGGGTGTGCGCTAGGTTTAGTGGGTGCGTGCTGGGATTAGTGGGTGCGTGCTGGGATTAGTGGGTGCATGCTGGGATCAGTGGGTGTGTGCTGGGATGTGTGGGTGTGTGCTGCGATCAGTGGGTGTGTGCGGGGATTAGTGGGTGTTTGCTGGGATCAGTGGGTGTGTGCTGGGATCAGTGGGTGTATGTTGGGATTTGTGGGAGTGTGCCGGGATCAGTGGGTGTGCAGGGATTAGTGGGTGTGTGCTGGGTTTAGTGGGTGCGTGCTCAGATTAGTGGGTGCGTGCTGGGATTAGTGGGTGCGTGCTGGGATCAGTGGGTGTGTGCTGGGATCAGTGGGTGTGTGCTGGGATCAGTGGGTGTGTGCTCGGATCAGTGGTTATGTGTTGGGATTAGTGGGTGTCGGGATCAGTGGGCATGCAGGGATAAGCGGGTGTGTCCTGGGATTAGTGGGTGTGTCCTGGGATTGGTGGGTGTTGGGATCAGTGGGTGTGTTCTGGCATCAGTGGGTGTTTGCTGGGATCAGTGGAGGAGTGTTGGGGTGAGTGGGTGGGGGTCAGGATCAGTGGGTGGGGGTCGGGATCAGTGGGTGCGCGTTGGGATCAGTGGGTGCGCGTTGGGTTCAGTGGGTGCGTGTTGGGATCAGTGGGTGCGTGTTGGGATCAGTGGATGTGTGTTGGGATCAGTGGGTGCGTGTTGGGATCAGTGGGTGCGTGCTGGGAGCAGTGGGTGTGTGCTGGGAGCAGTGGGTGTGTGCTGGGAGCAGTGGGGGTGTGCTGGAGTCAGTGGGTGTGTGCTGGGGTCAGTGGGTATGTGCTAGGATTAGTGTCTTTCTGCTGGGATCAGTGGGTGTGTGTCGGGATCAGTGGGTGTGTGCTGGAATCAGTGGCTGTGTGCTGGGATTAGTGGGCGTGTGCTGGGATTAGTGGGTGTTGGGAACAGAGGGAGTGTGCTCGGATCAGTGGGTGTGTGTTGGGATCAGTGGGTGTGTGCTGGGATCTGTGGGTGTGTGTTGGGATCAGTGGGTGTGTCCTGGGATCAGTGGGTGTGTCCTGGGATCAGTGGGTGTGTGTTGGGATCAGTGGGTGTGTGTTGGGATCAGTGGGTGCATCCTGGGGTCAGTGGGTGTGTGCTGGGGTCAGCGGGTGTGTCCTAGGATTAGTGTCTTTCTGCTGGGATCAGTGGGTGTGTGTCGGGATCAGTGGGTGTTTGCTGGGATCAGTGGCTGTGTACTGGGATTAGTGGGCGTGTGCTGGGATTAGTGGGCGTGTGCTGGGATTAGTGGGCGTGTGCTGGGATTAGTGGGCGTGTGCTGGGATTAGTGGGCGTGTGCTGGGATTAGTGGGCGTGTGCTGGGATTAGTGGGCGTGTGCTGGGATTAGTGGGCGTGTGCTGGGATTAGTGGGTGTTGGGAACAGAGGGAGTGTGCTCGGATCAGTGGGAGTGTGCTGGGATCAGTGGGAGTGTTCTGAGATCAGTGGGTGTGCTGGGATCAGTGGGTGTGTGCTGGGATCAGTGGGTGTGTGCTGGGATCAGTGGGTGCGTGTTGTGATTAATGTGTGTTGGGATCAGTGGGTGTGCACTGGAATTAGTAGGTGTGTGCTGGGATCAATGGGTGTGTGCTGGGATTATTGGTGTTGGGATCAGTGGGTGTGCAGGGATCTGTGGGTGTGTGCTGCGATCAGTGGGTGTGTGCTGGGATCAGTGGGTGTGTGCTGGGATCAGTGGGTGTGTGCTGGGATTAGTGGGTGTTGGGATCAGTGGGTGTGTGCGGGGTTCAGTGGGTGTATGTTGGGATTTGTGGGTGTGTGCTGGGATCAGTGGCTCTGTGCTGGTATCAGTGGCTCAGTGCTGGGATCATTGGGCGTGTGTTGGGATTAGTGGGTGTGCAGTGATTAGTGGGTGTTTGCTGGGATCAGTGGGTGTTTGCTGGGATCAGTGGGTGTATGTTGGGATTTGTGGGTGTGTGCCGGGATCAGTGGGTGTGCTGGGTTTAGTGGGTGCGTGCTGGGTTTAGTGGGTGTGTGCTGGGATCAGTGGGTGTGTGCTGGGATCAGTGGGTGTGTGCTGGGATCAGTGGGTGGGTGCTGGGATCAGTGGGTGTGTGCTGGGATCAGTGGGTGTGTCCTGGGATCAGTGGGTGTGTGTTGGGATCAGTGGGTGTGTCCTGGGGTCAGCGGGTGTGTCCTAGGATTAGTGTCTTTCTGCTGGGATCAGTGGGTGTGTGTCGGGATCAGTGGCTGTGTGCTGCGTTTACTGGGTGTTGGGAACAAAGGGAGTGTGCTGGGATCAGTGGGAGTGTGCTGGGATCAGTGGGAGTGTTCTGGGATCAGTGGGAGTGTGCTGGGATATGTGGGTGTGTGCTGGGATCAGTGGGTGTGTGCTGGGATCAGTGGGTGAGTGTTGTGATTAATGTGTGTTGGGATGAGTGGGTGTGCACTGGAATTAGTAGGTGTGTGCTGGGATCAATGGGTGTGTGCTGGGATTATTGGGTGTTGGGATCAGTGGGTGTGCAGGGATCTGTGGGTGTATGCTGGGATCAGTGGGTGTGTGTTGGGATCAGTGGGTGTGTGCTGGGATTAGTGGGTGTGTGCTGGGATCAGTGGGTGTGTGCGGGGATCAGTGGGTGTATGTTGGGATTTGTGGGTGTGTGCTGGGATCAGTGGCTCAGTGCTGGGATCATTGGGTGTGTGCTGGGATCAGTGGGTGTTTGCTGGGGTCAGTGGGTGTTTGCTGGGATCAGTGGGTGTTTGCTGGGATCAGTGGGTGTATGTTGGGATTTGTGGGAGTGTGCCGGGATCAGTGGGTGTGCAGGGATTAGTGGGTGTGTGCTGGGATCAGTGGGTGAGTGTCGGGATGAGTGGGTATGTGCTGGGATTAAAAGGTTTTGGGATCAGTGGGTGTTTGCTGGGATCAGTGGGTGTGTGCTGGGATCAGTGTGTGTGGTTGGAGCAGTGGGTGTGTATTGGGATCAGTGGGTGTGTATTGGGATCAGTGGGGGTATGCTGGGATCAGTGGGCATGCGCTTGGTTCAGTGGGTGTTGGGAACAGTGGGTGTGTGCTGGGATCAGTGGATGTGTGCTGGGATCAGTGGGTGTGTGCTGGGATCAGTGGGTGTGTGTTGTGATTAATGTGTGCTGGGATCAGTGGGTGTGTGTTGGGATCAGTGGGTGTGTTCTGGGATCAGTGGGTGTGTGTGGGGATCGGTGGGTGTGTGTTGGGATCAGTGGGTGTGTGTTGGGATCAGTGGGTGTGTCCTGGGGTCAGGGGTGTGTGCTGGGGTCAGCGGGTGTGTCCTAGGATTAGTGTCTTTCTGCTGGGATCAGTGGGTGTGTGTCGGGATCAGTGGGTGTGTGCTGGGATCAGTGGCCGTGTGCTGGGATCAGTGGCCGTGTGCTGGGATTAGTGGGCGTGTGCTGGGATTAGTGGGCGTGTGCTGGGATTAGTGGGCGTGTGCTGGGATTAGTGGGCGTGTGCTGGGATTAGTGGGTGTTGGGAACATAGGGAGTGTGCTCGGATCAGTGGGAGTGTGTTGGGATCAGTGGGTGTGTGTTGTGATTAATGTGTGCTGGGATCAGTGGGTGTGTGTTGGGATCAGTGGGTGTGTGCTGGGATCAGTGGGTGTGTGCTGGGATTAGTGGGCGTGTGCTGGGATTAGTGGGTGTTGGGAACAGAGGGAGTGTGCTCGGATCAGTGGGAGTGTGTTGGGATCAGTGGGTGTGTGTTGTGATTAATGTGTGCTGGGATCAGTGGGTGTGTGTTGGGATCAGTGGGTGTGTGCTGGGATCAGTGGGTGTGTGCTGGGATCAGTGGGTGTGTCCTGGGATCAGTGGGTGTGTCCTGGGATCAGTGGGTGTGTCCTGGGATCAGTGGGTGTTTCCTGGGGTCAGCGGGTGTGTGCTGGGGTCAGCGGGTGTGTCCTAGGATTAGTGTCTTTCTGCTGGGATCAGTGGGTGTGTGTCGGGATCAGTGGGTATGTGCTGGGATCAGTGGGTGTTTGCTGGGATCAGTGGGTGTTTGCTGGGATCAGTGGGTGTTTGCTGGGATCAGTGGGTGTTTGCTGGGATCAGTGGGTGTGTGCTGGGATCAGTGGTTGTGTGTTGGGATTAGTGGGCGTGCAGGGATAAGTGGGCGTGCAGGGATAAGTGGGTGTGTCCTGGGATCAGTGGGTGTTGGGATCAGTGGGTGTGTTCTGGGATCATTGGGTGTTTGCTGGGATCAGTGGAGGAGTGTTGGGGTGAGTGGGTGGGGGTCGGGATCAGTGGGTGGGGGTCGGGATCAGTGGGTGCGCGTTGGGATCAGTGGGTGCGTGTTGGGATCAGTGGGTGCGTGTTGGGAGCAGTGGGTGCGTGCTGGGAGCAGTGGGTGTGTGCTGGGAGCAGTGGGTGTGTGCTGGGAGCAGTGGGGTGTGTGTCGGAATCAGTGGGTGTGTGCTGGAGTCAGTGGGTGTGTGCTGGGGTCAGTGGGTATGTGCTAGGATTAGTGTCTTTCTGCTGGGATCAGTGGGTGTGTGTCGGGATCAGTGGGTGTGTGCTGGAATCAGTGGCTGTGTGCTGGGATTAGTGGGCGTGTGCTGGGATTAGTGGGTGTTGGGAACAGAGGGAGTGTGCTCGGATCAGTGGGTGTGTGTTGGGATCAGTGGGTGTGTGCTGGGATCTGTGGGTGTGTGTTGGGATCAGTGGGTGTGTCCTGGGATCAGTGGGTGTGTCCTGGTATCAGTGGGTGTGTCCTGGGATCAGTGGGTGTGTCCTGGGATCAGTGGGTGTGTGTTGGGATCAGTGGGTGTATCCTGGGGTCAGTGGGTGTGTGCTGGGGTCAGCGGGTGTGTCCTGGGATCAGCGGGTGTGTCCTAGGATTAGTGTCTTTCTGCTGGGATCAGTGGGTGTGTGTCGGGATCAGTGGGTGTTTGCTGGGATCAGTGGGTGTGTGCTGGGATTAGTGGGCGTGTGCTGGGATTAGTGGGCGTGTGCTGGGATTAGTGGGCGTGTGCTGGGATTAGTGGGCGTGTGCTGGGATTAGTGGGTGTTGGGAACAGAGGGAGTGTGCTCGGATCAGTGGGAGTGTGCTGGGATCAGTGGGAGTGTTCTGAGATCAGTGGGTGTGTGCTGGGATCAGTGGGTGTGTGCTGGGATCAGTGGGTGTGTGCTGGGATCAGTGGGTGTGTGCTGTGATCAGTGGGAGTGTTCTGAGATCAGTGGGTGTGTGCTGGGATCAGTGGGTGTGTGCTGGGATCAGTGGGTGTGTGCTGTGATCAGTGGGTGTGTGCTGTGATCAGTGGGTGTGTGCTGGGATCAGTGGGTGTGTGCTGGGATCAGTGGGTGCGTGTTGTGATTAATGTGTGTTGGGATCAGTGGGTGTGCACTGGAATTAGTAGGTGTGTGCTGGGATCAATGGGTGTGTGCTGGGATTATTGGTGTTGGGATCAGTGGGTGTGCAGGGATCTGTGGGTGTGTGCTGCGATCAGTGGGTGTGTGCTGGGATCAGTGGGTGTGTGTTGGGATCAGTGGGTGTGTGTTGGGATCAGTGGGTGTGTGTTGGGATCAGTGGGTGTGTGCTGGGATTAGTGGGTGTTGGGATCAGTGGGTGTGTGCGGGGGTCAGTGGGTGTATGTTGGGATTTGTGGGTGTGTGCTGGGATCAGTGGCTCTGTGCTGGTATCAGTGGCTCAGTGCTGGGATCATTGGGTGTGTGTTGGGATTAGTGGGTGTGCAGTGATTAGTGGGTGTTTGCTGGGATCAGTGGGTGTTTGCTGGGATCAGTGGGTGTATGTTGGGATTTGTGGGTGTGTGCCGGGATCAGTGGGTGTGCTGGGTTTAGTGGGTGCGTGCTGGGTTTAGTGGGTTTTTGCTGGGATTAGTGGGTTTTTGCTGGGATCAGTGGGTGTGTGCTGGGATCAGTGGGTGTGTGCTGGGATCAGTGGGTGTGTCCTGGGATCAGTGGGTGTGTGCTGGGATCAGTGGGTGTGTCCTGGGATCAGTGGGTGTGTGTTGGGATCAGTGGTTGTGTCCTGGGGTCAGCGGGTGTGTCCTAGGATTAGTGTCTTTCTGCTGGGATCAGTGGGTGTGTGTCGGGATCAGTGGCTGTGTGCTGCGTTTACTGGGTGTTGGGATCAAAGGGAGTGTGCTGGGATCAGTGGGAGTGTGCTGGGATCAGTGGGAGTGTTCTGGGATCAGTGGGAGTGTGCTGGGATATGTGGGTGTGCTGGGATCAGTGGGTGTGTGCTGGGATCAGTGGGTGAGTGTTGTGATTAATGTGTGTTGGGATGAGTGGGTGTGCACTGGAATTAGTAGGTGTGTGCTGGGATCAATGGGTGTGTGCTGGGATTATTGGGTGTTGGGATCAGTGGGTGTGCAGGGATCTGTGGGTGTATGCTGGGATCAGTGGGTGTGTGTTGGGATCAGTGGGTGTGTGCTGGGATTATTGGGTGTGTGCGGGGATCAGTGGGTGTGTGCGGGGATCAGTGGGTGTATGTTGGGATTTGTGGGTGTGTGCTGGGATCAGTGGCTCAGTGCTGGGATCATTGGGTGTGTGCTGGGATCAGTGGGTGTTTGCTGGGATCAGTGGGTGTTTGCTGGGATCAGTGGGTGTATGTTGGGATTTGTGGGAGTGTGCCGGGATCAGTGGGTGTGCAGGGATTAGTGGGTGTGTGCTGGGAGCAGTGGGTGAGTGTCGGGATGAGTGGGTATGTGCTGGGATTAAAAGGTTTTGGGATCAGTGGGTGTTTGCTGGGATCAGTGGGTGTGTGCTGGGATCAGTGTTTGTGGTTGGAGCAGTGGGTGTGTATTGGGATGAGTGGGGATATGCTGGGATCAGTGGGCATGTGCTGGGTTCAGTGGGTGTTGGGAACAGTGGGTGTGTGCTGGGATCAGTGGATGTGTGCTGGGATCAGTGGGTGTGTGCTGGGATCAGTGGGTGTGTGCTGGGATTAGTGGGCGTGTGCTGGGATTAGTGGGTGTTGGGAACAGAGGGAGTGTGCTTGGATCTGTGGGTGTGTGTTGGGATCAGTGGGTGTGTGTTGGGATCAGTGGGTGTTTCCTGGGGTCAGTGGGTGTGTGCTGGGGTCAGTGGGTGTGTGCTGGGGTCAGTGGGTGTGTGCTGGGGTCAGCGGGTGTGTGCTGGGGTCAGCGGGTGTGTGCTGGGGTCAGCGGGTGTGTGCTGGGGTCAGCGGGTGTGTGCTGGGGTCAGCGGGTGTGTCCTAGGATTAGTGTCTTTCTGCTGGGATCAGTGGGTGTGTGTCGGGATCAGTGGGTGTGTGCTGGGATCAGTGGGTGTGTGCTGGAATCAGTGGGCGTGTGCTGGGATTAGTGGGTGTTGGGAACAGAGGGAGTGTGCTTGGATCAGTGGGAGTGTGCTGGGATCAGTGGGAGTGTTCTGGGATCAGTGGGTGTGTGCTGGGATCAGTGGGTGTGTGCTGGGATCAGTGGGTGTGTGCTGGGATCAGTGGGTGCGTGTTGTGATTAATGTGTGTTGGGATCAGTGGGTGTGCACTGGAATTAGTAGGTGTGTGCTGGGATCAATGGGTGTGTGCTGGGATTATTGGTGTTGGGATCAGTGGGTGTGCAGGGATCTGTGGGTGTGTGCTGCGCTCAGTGGGTGTATGCTGGGATCAGTGGGTGTGTGTTGGGATCAGTGGGTGTGTGCTGGGATTAGTGGCTCTGTGCTGGTATCAGTGGCTCAGTGCTGGGATCATTGGGTGTGTGTTGGGATTAGTGGGTGTGCAGTGATTAGTGGGTGTTTGCTGGGATCAGTGGGTGTTTGCTGGGATCAGTGGGTGTATGTTGGGATTTGTGGGTGTGTGCCGGGATCAGTGGGTGTGCTGGGTTTAGTGGGTGCGTGCTGGGTTTAGTGGGTTTTTGCTGGGATTAGTGGGTTTTTGCTGGGATCAGTGGGTGTGTGCTGGGATCAGTGGGTGTTTGCTGGGATCAGTGGGTGTGTGCTGGGATCAGTGGGTGTGTGCTGGGATCAGTGGGTGTTTGCTGGGATCAGTGGGTGTTTGCTGGGATCAGTGGGTGTTTGCTGGGATCAGTGGGTGTGTGCTGGGATCAGTGGGTGTGTGTTGGGATTAGTGGGTGTCGGGATCAGTGGGTGTGCAGGGATAAGTGGGTGTGTCCTGGGATCAGTGGGTGTGTGTTGGGATTAGTGGGTGTCGGGATCAGTGGGTGTGCAGGGATAAGTGGGTGTGTCCTGGGATCAGTGGGTGTTGGGATCAGTGGGTGTGTTCTGGGGTCATTGGGTGTTTGCTGGGGTCAGCGGGTGTGTGCTGGGGTCAGCGGGTGTGTGCTGGGGTCAGCGGGTGTGTGCTGGGGTCAGCGGGTGTGTCCTAGGATTAGTGTCTTTCTGCTGGGATCAGTGGGTGTGTGTCGGGATCAGTGGGTGTGTGCTGGGATCAGTGGGTGTGTGCTGGAATCAGTGGGCGTGTGCTGGGATTAGTGGGTGTTGGGAACAGAGGGAGTGTGCTTGGATCAGTGGGAGTGTGCTGGGATCAGTGGGAGTGTTCTGGGATCAGTGGGTGTGTGCTGGGATCAGTGGGTGTGTGCTGGGATCAGTGGGTGTGTGCTGGGATCAGTGGGTGTGTGTTGTGATTAATGTGTGCTGGGATCAGTGGGTGTGTGTTGGGATCAGTGGGTGTGTGCTGGGATCAGTGGGTGTGTGCTGGGATCAGTGGGTGTGTCCTGGGATCAGTGGGTGTGTCCTGGGATCAGTGGGTGTGTCCTGGGATCAGTGGGTGTTTCCTGGGGTCAGCGGGTGTGTGCTGGGGTCAGCGGGTGTGTCCTAGGATTAGTGTCTTTCTGCTGGGATCAGTGGGTGTGTGTCGGGATCAGTGGGTATGTGCTGGGATCAGTGGGTGTTTGCTGGGATCAGTGGGTGTTTGCTGGGATCAGTGGGTGTTTGCTGGGATCAGTGGGTGTTTGCTGGGATCAGTGGGTGTGTGCTGGGATCAGTGGTTGTGTGTTGGGATTAGTGGGCGTGCAGGGATAAGTGGGCGTGCAGGGATAAGTGGGTGTGTCCTGGGATCAGTGGGTGTTGGGATCAGTGGGTGTGTTCTGGGATCATTGGGTGTTTGCTGGGATCAGTGGAGGAGTGTTGGGGTGAGTGGGTGGGGGTCGGGATCAGTGGGTGGGGGTCGGGATCAGTGGGTGCGCGTTGGGATCAGTGGGTGCGTGTTGGGATCAGTGGGTGCGTGTTGGGAGCAGTGGGTGCGTGCTGGGAGCAGTGGGTGTGTGCTGGGAGCAGTGGGTGTGTGCTGGGAGCAGTGGGGTGTGTGTCGGAATCAGTGGGTGTGTGCTGGAGTCAGTGGGTGTGTGCTGGGGTCAGTGGGTATGTGCTAGGATTAGTGTCTTTCTGCTGGGATCAGTGGGTGTGTGTCGGGATCAGTGGGTGTGTGCTGGAATCAGTGGCTGTGTGCTGGGATTAGTGGGCGTGTGCTGGGATTAGTGGGTGTTGGGAACAGAGGGAGTGTGCTCGGATCAGTGGGTGTGTGTTGGGATCAGTGGGTGTGTGCTGGGATCTGTGGGTGTGTGTTGGGATCAGTGGGTGTGTCCTGGGATCAGTGGGTGTGTCCTGGTATCAGTGGGTGTGTCCTGGGATCAGTGGGTGTGTCCTGGGATCAGTGGGTGTGTGTTGGGATCAGTGGGTGTATCCTGGGGTCAGTGGGTGTGTGCTGGGGTCAGCGGGTGTGTCCTGGGATCAGCGGGTGTGTCCTAGGATTAGTGTCTTTCTGCTGGGATCAGTGGGTGTGTGTCGGGATCAGTGGGTGTTTGCTGGGATCAGTGGGTGTGTGCTGGGATTAGTGGGCGTGTGCTGGGATTAGTGGGCGTGTGCTGGGATTAGTGGGCGTGTGCTGGGATTAGTGGGCGTGTGCTGGGATTAGTGGGTGTTGGGAACAGAGGGAGTGTGCTCGGATCAGTGGGAGTGTGCTGGGATCAGTGGGAGTGTTCTGAGATCAGTGGGTGTGTGCTGGGATCAGTGGGTGTGTGCTGGGATCAGTGGGTGTGTGCTGGGATCAGTGGGTGTGTGCTGTGATCAGTGGGAGTGTTCTGAGATCAGTGGGTGTGTGCTGGGATCAGTGGGTGTGTGCTGGGATCAGTGGGTGTGTGCTGTGATCAGTGGGTGTGTGCTGTGATCAGTGGGTGTGTGCTGGGATCAGTGGGTGTGTGCTGGGATCAGTGGGTGCGTGTTGTGATTAATGTGTGTTGGGATCAGTGGGTGTGCACTGGAATTAGTAGGTGTGTGCTGGGATCAATGGGTGTGTGCTGGGATTATTGGTGTTGGGATCAGTGGGTGTGCAGGGATCTGTGGGTGTGTGCTGCGATCAGTGGGTGTGTGCTGGGATCAGTGGGTGTGTGTTGGGATCAGTGGGTGTGTGTTGGGATCAGTGGGTGTGTGTTGGGATCAGTGGGTGTGTGCTGGGATTAGTGGGTGTTGGGATCAGTGGGTGTGTGCGGGGGTCAGTGGGTGTATGTTGGGATTTGTGGGTGTGTGCTGGGATCAGTGGCTCTGTGCTGGTATCAGTGGCTCAGTGCTGGGATCATTGGGTGTGTGTTGGGATTAGTGGGTGTGCAGTGATTAGTGGGTGTTTGCTGGGATCAGTGGGTGTTTGCTGGGATCAGTGGGTGTATGTTGGGATCAGTGGGTGTATGTTGGGATTTGTGGGTGTGTGCCGGGATCAGTGGGTGTGCTGGGTTTAGTGGGTGCGTGCTGGGTTTAGTGGGTTTTTGCTGGGATTAGTGGGTTTTTGCTGGGATCAGTGGGTGTGTGCTGGGATCAGTGGGTGTGTGCTGGGATCAGTGGGTGTGTCCTGGGATCAGTGGGTGTGTGCTGGGATCAGTGGGTGTGTCCTGGGATCAGTGGGTGTGTGTTGGGATCAGTGGTTGTGTCCTGGGGTCAGCGGGTGTGTCCTAGGATTAGTGTCTTTCTGCTGGGATCAGTGGGTGTGTGTCGGGATCAGTGGCTGTGTGCTGCGTTTACTGGGTGTTGGGATCAAAGGGAGTGTGCTGGGATCAGTGGGAGTGTGCTGGGATCAGTGGGAGTGTTCTGGGATCAGTGGGAGTGTGCTGGGATATGTGGGTGTGCTGGGATATGTGGGTGTGCTGGGATCAGTGGGTGTGTGCTGGGATCAGTGGGTGAGTGTTGTGATTAATGTGTGTTGGGATGAGTGGGTGTGCACTGGAATTAGTAGGTGTGTGCTGGGATCAATGGGTGTGTGCTGGGATTATTGGGTGTTGGGATCAGTGGGTGTGCAGGGATCTGTGGGTGTATGCTGGGATCAGTGGGTGTGTGTTGGGATCAGTGGGTGTGTGCTGGGATTATTGGGTGTGTGCGGGGATCAGTGGGTGTGTGCGGGGATCTGTGGGTGTATGTTGGGATTTGTGGGTGTGTGCTGGGATCAGTGGCTCAGTGCTGGGATCATTGGGTGTGTGCTGGGATCAGTGGGTGTTTGCTGGGATCAGTGGGTGTTTGCTGGGATCAGTGGGTGTATGTTGGGATTTGTGGGAGTGTGCCGGGATCAGTGGGTGTGCAGGGATTAGTGGGTGTGTGCTGGGAGCAGTGGGTGAGTGTCGGGATGAGTGGGTATGTGCTGGGATTAAAAGGTTTTGGGATCAGTGGGTGTTTGCTGGGATCAGTGGGTGTGTGCTGGGATCAGTGTTTGTGGTTGGAGCAGTGGGTGTGTATTGGGATGAGTGGGGATATGCTGGGATCAGTGGGCATGTGCTGGGTTCAGTGGGTGTTGGGAACAGTGGGTGTGTGCTGGGATCAGTGGATGTGTGCTGGGATCAGTGGGTGTGTGCTGGGATCAGTGGGTGTGTGCTGGGATTAGTGGGCGTGTGCTGGGATTAGTGGGTGTTGGGAACAGAGGGAGTGTGCTTGGATCTGTGGGTGTGTGTTGGGATCAGTGGGTGTGTGTTGGGATCAGTGGGTGTTTCCTGGGGTCAGTGGGTGTGTGCTGGGGTCAGTGGGTGTGTGCTGGGGTCAGTGGGTGTGTGCTGGGGTCAGCGGGTGTGTGCTGGGGTCAGCGGGTGTGTGCTGGGGTCAGCGGGTGTGTGCTGGGGTCAGCGGGTGTGTCCTAGGATTAGTGTCTTTCTGCTGGGATCAGTGGGTGTGTGTCGGGATCAGTGGGTGTGTGCTGGGATCAGTGGGTGTGTGCTGGAATCAGTGGGCGTGTGCTGGGATTAGTGGGTGTTGGGAACAGAGGGAGTGTGCTTGGATCAGTGGGAGTGTGCTGGGATCAGTGGGAGTGTTCTGGGATCAGTGGGTGTGTGCTGGGATCAGTGGGTGTGTGCTGGGATCAGTGGGTGTGTGCTGGGATCAGTGGGTGCGTGTTGTGATTAATGTGTGTTGGGATCAGTGGGTGTGCACTGGAATTAGTAGGTGTGTGCTGGGATCAATGGGTGTGTGCTGGGATTATTGGTGTTGGGATCAGTGGGTGTGCAGGGATCTGTGGGTGTGTGCTGCGCTCAGTGGGTGTATGCTGGGATCAGTGGGTGTGTGTTGGGATCAGTGGGTGTGTGCTGGGATTAGTGGCTCTGTGCTGGTATCAGTGGCTCAGTGCTGGGATCATTGGGTGTGTGTTGGGATTAGTGGGTGTGCAGTGATTAGTGGGTGTTTGCTGGGATCAGTGGGTGTTTGCTGGGATCAGTGGGTGTATGTTGGGATTTGTGGGTGTGTGCCGGGATCAGTGGGTGTGCTGGGTTTAGTGGGTGCGTGCTGGGTTTAGTGGGTTTTTGCTGGGATTAGTGGGTTTTTGCTGGGATCAGTGGGTGTGTGCTGGGATCAGTGGGTGTTTGCTGGGATCAGTGGGTGTGTGCTGGGATCAGTGGGTGTGTGCTGGGATCAGTGGGTGTTTGCTGGGATCAGTGGGTGTTTGCTGGGATCAGTGGGTGTTTGCTGGGATCAGTGGGTGTGTGCTGGGATCAGTGGGTGTGTGTTGGGATTAGTGGGTGTCGGGATCAGTGGGTGTGCAGGGATAAGTGGGTGTGTCCTGGGATCAGTGGGTGTTGGGATCAGTGGGTGTGTTCTGGGATCATTGGGTGTTTGCTGGGGGTCAGTGGGTGTGTGCTGGGGTCAGTGGGTGTGTGCTGGGATCAGTGGGTGCGTGCTGGGATTAATGTGTGTTAGGATCAGTGGGTGTGCACTGGAATTAGTAGATGTGTGCTGGGATCAATGGGTGTGTGCTGGGATTATTGGTGTTGGGATCAGTGGGTGTGCAGGGATCTGTGGGTGTGTGCTGCGCTCAGTGGGTGTATGCTGGGATCAGTGGGTGTGTGTTGGGATCAGTGGGTGTGTGCTGGGATTAGTGGCTCTGTGCTGGTATCAGTGGCTCAGTGCTGGGATCATTGGGTGTGTGTTGGGATTAGTGGGTGTGCAGTGATTAGTGGGTGTTTGCTGGGATCAGTGGGTGTTTGCTGGGATCAGTGGGTGTATGTTGGGATTTGTGGGTGTGTGCCGGGATCAGTGGGTGTGCTGGGTTTAGTGGGTGCGTGCTGGGTTTAGTGGGTTTTTGCTGGGATTAGTGGGTTTTTGCTGGGATCAGTGGGTGTGTGCTGGGATCAGTGGGTGTTTGCTGGGATCAGTGGGTGTGTGCTGGGATCAGTGGGTGTGTGCTGGGATCAGTGGGTGTTTGCTGGGATCAGTGGGTGTTTGCTGGGATCAGTGGGTGTTTGCTGGGATCAGTGGGTGTGTGCTGGGATCAGTGGGTGTGTGTTGGGATTAGTGGGTGTCGGGATCAGTGGGTGTGCAGGGATAAGTGGGTGTGTCCTGGGATCAGTGGGTGTTGGGATCAGTGGGTGTGTTCTGGGATCATTGGGTGTTTGCTGGGATCAGTGGAGGAGTGTTGGGGTGAGTGGGTGGGGGTCGGGATCAGTGGGTGGGGGTCGGGATCAGTGGGTGCGCGTTGGGATCAGTGGGTGCGTGTTGGGATCAGTGGGTGCGTATTGGGATCAGTGGGTGCGTGTTGGGATCAGTGGGTGCGTGTTGGGATCAGTGGGTGCGTGTTGGGATCAGTGGGTGCGTGCTGGGAGCAGTGGGTGTGTGCTGGGAGCAGTGGGTGTGTGCTGGGAGCAGTGGGGTGTGTGTCGGAATCAGTGGGTGTGTGCTGGAGTCAGTGGGTGTGTGCTGGGGTCAGTGGGTATGTGCTAGGATTAGTGTCTTTCTGCTGGGATCAGTGGGTGTGTGTCGGGATCAGTGGGTGTGTGCTGGGATTAGTGGGCGTGTGCTGGGATTAGTGGGTGTTGGGAACAGAGGGAGTGTGCTCGGATCAGTGGGTGTGTGTTGGGATCAGTGGGTGTGTGCTGGGATCTGTGGGTGTGTGTTGGGATCAGTGGGTGTGTCCTGGGATCAGTGGGTGTGTCCTGGGATCAGTGGGTGTGTGTTGGGATCAGTGGGTGTATCCTGGGGTCAGTGGGTGTGTGCTGGGGTCAGCGGGTGTGTCCTAGGATTAGTGTCTTTCTGCTGGGATCAGTGGGTGTGTGTCGGGATCAGTGGGTGTTTGCTGGGATCAGTGGCTGTGTGCTGGGATTAGTGGGCGTGTGCTGGGATTAGTGGGCGTGTGCTGGGATTAGTGGGCGTGTGCTGGGATTAGTGGGTGTTGGGAACAGAGGGAGTGTGCTCGGATCAGTGGGAGTGTGCTGGGATCAGTGGGTGTGTGCTGGGATCAGTGGGTGTGTGCTGGGATCAGTGGGTGCGTGTTGTGATTAATGTGTGTTGGGATCAGTGGGTGTGCACTGGAATTAGTAGGTGTGTGCTGGGATCAATGGGTGTGTGCTGGGATTATTGGTGTTGGGATCAGTGGGTGTGCAGGGATCTGTGGGTGTGTGCTGGGATCAGTGGGTGCGTGTTGGGATCAGTGGGTGTGTGCTGGGATTATTGGGTGTTGGGATCAGTGGGTGTGTGCGGGGGTCAGTGGGTGTATGTTGGGATTTGTGGGTGTGTGCTGGGATCAGTGGCTCTGTGCTGGTATCAGTGGCTCAGTGCTGGGATCATTGGGTGTGTGTTGGGATTAGTGGGTGTGCAGTGATTAGTGGGTGTTTGCTGGGATCAGTGGGTGTTTGCTGGGATCAGTGGGTGTTTGCTGGGATCTGTGGGTGTATGTTGGGATTTGTGGGTGTGTGCCGGGATCAGTGGGTGTGCTGGGTTTAGTGGGTGTGTGCTGGGTTTAGTGGGTTTTTGCTGGGATCAGTGGGTGTGTGCTGGGATCAGTGGGTGTGTGCTGGGATCAGTGGGTGTGTGCTGGGATCAGTGGGTGTGTGCTGGGATCAGTGGTTGTGTGTTGGGATTAGTGGGTGTCGGGATCAGTGGGCGTGCAGGGATAAGTGGGTGTGTCCTGGGATCAGTGGGTGTTGGGATCAGTGGGTGTGTTCTGGGATCATTGGGTGTTTGCTGGGATCAGTGGAGGAGTGTTGGGGTGAGTGGGTGGGGTTCGGGATCAGTGGGTGCGTGTTGGGATCAGTGGGTGCGTGTTGGGATCAGTGGGTGCGTGTTGGGATCAGTGGGTGCGTGTTGGGATCAGTGGGTGCGTGTTGGGAGCAGTGGGTGCGTGCTGGGAGCAGTGGGTGTGTGCTGGGAGCAGTGGGTGTGTGCTGGGAGCAGTGGGGTGTGTGTCGGGATCAGTGGGTGTGTGCTGGAGTCAATGGGAGTGTGCTGGGGTCAGTGGGTATGTGCTAGGATTAGTGTCTTTCTGCTGGGATCAGTGGGTGTGCGTCAGGATCAGTGGGTGTGTGCTGGGATTAGTGGGTGTGCTGGGATCGGTGTCTGTGTGTTTTCATTAATGTGTGTTGGGATGAGTGGGTGTGTACTGGAAATAGTGGGTTTGTGCAGGGATCAATGGGTGTGTGCAGGGATCAATGGGTGTGTGCTGGGATCAGTGGGTGTGTGCTGGGATCAGTGGGTGGTTGTCGGGATCAGTGGGTGTGTGCTGG
The DNA here is from genome assembly GCF_017639515.1 of Carcharodon carcharias. NCBI lineage: Eukaryota > Metazoa > Chordata > Chondrichthyes > Lamniformes > Lamnidae > Carcharodon > Carcharodon carcharias. The sequence goes on along the minus strand of NC_054478.1, from coordinate 142,521,033 downwards.
GATTAGTGGGTGTTGGGATCAGTGGGTGTGTGCTGGGATCAATGGGTGTATGTTGTGATTAATGTGTGTTGGGATCAGTGGGTGTGTACAGGAATGAATGGATGTGTGCTGGGATCAATGGGTGTGTGCTGTGATTAATGTGTGCTGGGATCAGTGGGTGTGTGCTGGTATCATTGGCTGTGTGCTGGGATCATTGGCTGTGTGTTGTGGTGCTTAATGAGTGTTGGGATCAGTGGGTGTGTGTTGGGATCAGTGGGTGTGTGCTGGGATCAGTGGGTGTGTGCTGGGATCAGTGGGTGTGTGCTGGGATCAGTGGGTGTGTACTGGGATCAGTGGGTGTGTGCTGGGATCAGTGGGCATGTGCTGGGTTCAGTGGGCATGTGCTGGGTTCAGTGGGCGTGTGCTGGGATCAGTGGTTGTGTGCTGGGATCAGTGGTTGTGTGCTGGGATCAGTGGGTAGATGTGATTAATATGTGTTGGGATGAGTGGGTGTGTACTGGAATTAGTAGGTGTGTGCTTGGATCAATGGGTGTGTGCTGGGATTATTGGGTGTTGGGATCAATGGGTGTGCAGGGATTTGTGCGTGTTGGGATCAGTGGGTGTGTGCTGCGATCAGTGGGTGTTTGCTGGGATCAGTGGGTGGTTGTCGGGATCAGTGGGTGTGTGCTGGGATTAGTGGGTGTTGGGATCAGTGGGTGTGTGCTGGGATTAGTGGGTGTTGGGATCAGTGGGTGTTTGCTGGGATCAGTGAGTGTATGTTGGGATTTGTGAATGTGTGCTGGGATCAATTCGTGTGCTGGGATCAGTGGGTGTTTGCTGGGATCAGTGGGTGTTTGCTGGGATCAGTGGGTGTTTGCTGGGATCAGTGGGTGTTTGCTGGGATCAGTGGGTGTGCAGGGATTAGTGGGTGTGTCCTGGGATTAGTGGGTGTGTCCTGGGATTAGTGGGTGTGTCCTGGGATTAGTGGGTGTGTCCTGGGATCACTGGGTGTGTGCTGGGATCAGTGATGTCGGGATCAGTGGGAATGCAGGGATTAGTGTATGTGCAGGGATTAGTGGGTGTTGGGATCAGTGGGTGAGTACTGGGATCAGTGAGTGTGTCCCGGGATTAGTGGGTGTTGGGATCAGTGGGTGTATGCTGGGATCAGTGGGTCTGTACTGGGACCAGTGGGTGCGTGTTGGGACCAGTGGGTGCGTGTTGGGATCAGTGGGTGCGTGTTGGGATCAGTGGGTGCATGTCGGGATCAGTGGGTGTGTGCTGGGATTAGTGGGTGTTGGGATCAGTGGGTGTGTGCTGGGATTAGTGGGTGTTGGGATCAGTGGGTGTGTGCTGGGATTAGTGGGTGTTGGGATCAGTGGGTGTTTGCTGGGATCAGTGAGTGTATGTTGGGATTTGTGAATGTGTGCTGGGATCAATGCGTGTGCTGGGATCAGTGGGTGTTTGCTGGGATCAGTGGGTGTTTGCTGGGATCAGTGGTTGTTTGCTGGGATCAGTGGGTGTGTCCTGGGATTAGTGGGTGTGTACTGGGATCACTGGGTGTGTGCTGGGATCAGTGATGTCGGGATCAGCGGGTGTGCAGGGATTAGTGGGTGTGCAGGGATTAGTGGGTGTTGGGATCAGTGGGTGAGTACTGGGATCAGTGAGTGTGTCCCGGGATTAGTGGGTGTTGGGATCAGTGGGTGTATGCTGGGATCAGTGGGTCTGTACTGGGACCAGTGGGTGCGTGTTGGGACCAGTGGGTGCGTGTTGGGATCAGTGGGTGCGTGTTGGGATCAGTGGGTGTGTGTTGGGATCAGTGGGTGTGTGTTGGGATCAGTGTGTCTGTACTGGGATCAGCGGGTGTTTGTCGGGATCAGTGGGTGCGTGCTGGAGTCAGTGGGTATGTGCTAGGTTTAGTGTCTTTCTGCTGGGATCAGTGGGTATGTGTCGGGTTCAGTGGGTGTGTGCTGGGATTAGTGGGCGTGCTGGGATCGGTGTCTGTGTGTTTTCATTAATGTGTGTTGGGATGAGTGGATGTGTACTGGAATTAGTGGGTTTGTGCAGGGATCAATCGGTGTGTGCTGGGATCAGTGGGTGAGTGCTGGGATCAGTGGGTGAGTGCTGGGATCAGTGGGTGTGTGCTAGGATCAGTGGCTGTTGGGATCTTTGGGTGTGTGGTGGGATCAGTGGGTGTTTGCTGGGATCAGTGGAGGAGTGTTGGGGTCAGTGGGTGGGTGTCGGGATCACTGGGTGTGTGCTGGGATCAGTGGCTGGGTGTCGGGATGAGTGGGTATATGCTGGGATTAATTGGTGTTGGGATCACTGGTTGTGCGCTGGGATCAGTGGGTGTGTGTTGGGATTAGTGGGTGTGCTGGGATCAGTGGGTGTGTGTTGTGATTAATGCGTGTTGGGGTGAGTGGGTGTGTACTGGAGTCAGTGGGTGTGTGCTGGGATCAGTGGGCATGTGCTGGGTTCAGTGGGCATGTGCTGGGTTCAGTGGGCGTGTGCTGGGATCAGTGGTTGTGTGCTGGGATCAGTGGTTGTGTGCTGGGATCAGTGGGTAGATGTGATTAATATGTGTTGGGATGAGTGGGTGTGTACTGGAATTAGTAGGTGTGTGCTTGGATCAATGGGTGTGTGCTGGTATTATTGGGTGTTGGGATCAATGGGTGTGCAGGGATTTGTGCGTGTTGGGATCAGTGGGTGTGTGCTGCGATCAGTGGGTGTTTGCTGGGATCAGTGGGTGGTTGTCGGGATCAGTGGGTGTGTGCTGGGATTAGTGGGTGTTGGGATCAGTGGGTGTGTGCTGGGATTAGTGGGTGTTGGGATCAGTGGGTGTTTGCTGGGATCAGTGAGTGTATGTTGGGATTTGTGAATGTGTGCTGGGATCAATTCGTGTGCTGGGATCAGTGGGTGTTTGCTGGGATCAGTGGGTGTTTGCTGGGATCAGTGGGTGTTTGCTGGGATCAGTGGGTGTTTGCTGGGATCAGTGGGTGTGCAGGGATTAGTGGGTGTGTCCTGGGATTAGTGGGTGTGTCCTGGGATTAGTGGGTGTGTCCTGGGATCACTGGGTGTGTGCTGGGATCAGTGATGTCGGGATCAGTGGGAATGCAGGGATTAGTGTATGTGCAGGGATTAGTGGGTGTTGGGATCAGTGGGTGAGTACTGGGATCAGTGAGTGTGTCCCGGGATTAGTGGGTGTTGGGATCAGTGGGTGTATGCTGGGATCAGTGGGTCTGTACTGGGACCAGTGGGTGCGTGTTGGGACCAGTGGGTGCGTGTTGGGATCAGTGGGTGCGTGTTGGGATCAGTGGGTGCATGTCGGGATCAGTGGGTGTGTGCTGGGATTAGTGGGTGTTGGGATCAGTGGGTGTGTGCTGGGATTAGTGGGTGTTGGGATCAGTGGGTGTGTGCTGGGATTAGTGGGTGTTGGGATCAGTGGGTGTTTGCTGGGATCAGTGAGTGTATGTTGGGATTTGTGAATGTGTGCTGGGATCAATGCGTGTGCTGGGATCAGTGGGTGTTTGCTGGGATCAGTGGGTGTTTGCTGGGATCAGTGGTTGTTTGCTGGGATCAGTGGGTGTGTCCTGGGATTAGTGGGTGTGTACTGGGATCACTGGGTGTGTGCTGGGATCAGTGATGTCGGGATCAGCGGGTGTGCAGGGATTAGTGGGTGTGCAGGGATTAGTGGGTGTTGGGATCAGTGGGTGAGTACTGGGATCAGTGAGTGTGTCCCGGGATTAGTGGGTGTTGGGATCAGTGGGTGTATGCTGGGATCAGTGGGTCTGTACTGGGACCAGTGGGTGCGTGTTGGGACCAGTGGGTGCGTGTTGGGATCAGTGGGTGCGTGTTGGGATCAGTGGGTGTGTGTTGGGATCAGTGGGTGTGTGTTGGGATCAGTGTGTCTGTACTGGGATCAGCGGGTGTTTGTCGGGATCAGTGGGTGCGTGCTGGAGTCAGTGGGTATGTGCTAGGTTTAGTGTCTTTCTGCTGGGATCAGTGGGTATGTGTCGGGTTCAGTGGGTGTGTGCTGGGATTAGTGGGCGTGCTGGGATCGGTGTCTGTGTGTTTTCATTAATGTGTGTTGGGATGAGTGGATGTGTACTGGAATTAGTGGGTTTGTGCAGGGATCAATCGGTGTGTGCTGGGATCAGTGGGTGAGTGCTGGGATCAGTGGGTGAGTGCTGGGATCAGTGGGTGTGTGCTAGGATCAGTGGCTGTTGGGATCTTTGGGTGTGTGGTGGGATCAGTGGGTGTTTGCTGGGATCAGTGGAGGAGTGTTGGGGTCAGTGGGTGGGTGTCGGGATCACTGGGTGTGTGCTGGGATCAGTGGCTGGGTGTCGGGATGAGTGGGTATATGCTGGGATTAATTGGTGTTGGGATCACTGGTTGTGCGCTGGGATCAGTGGGTGTGTGTTGGGATTAGTGGGTGTGCTGGGATCAGTGGGTGTGTGTTGTGATTAATGCGTGTTGGGGTGAGTGGGTGTGTACTGGAGTCAGTGGGTGTGTGCTGGGATCAATGGGTGTGTGCCGGGATCAGTGGGTGTGTGCCGGGATTATTGGGCGTGTGCTGGGATTTTTGGGTGTTGGCAACAGAGGGTGTGTGCTGGGTTCAGTGGGTGTGTGCTGGGATCAGTGGGTGTGTGCTGGGATTAATGGGTGTTGGGCTGAGTGGGTGTGTACTGGAATTAGTAGGTGTGCGCTGGGATCAATGGGTATATGCTGGGATTAAGGGGTGTTGGGATCAGTGTTTGCGCAGGGATCTGTGGGTGTGTGCTGCGCTGAGTGGGTGTTTGTTGGGATCATTGGGTGGGTGTCGGGATCAGTGGGTGTGTGCTGGGATTAGTGGGTGTTGGGATCAGTGGGTGTGTGCTGGGATCAGTGGGTGTGTGCTGGGATCAGTGTGTGTTGGGATCAGTGGGTGTTTGCTGGGATCAGTGGGAGTATGTTGGGATTTGTGGGTGTGTGCTGGGATTAGTGGGTGTTGGGATCAGTGGGTGTGCAGTGATTAGTAGCTGTATGCTGGGATTAGTGGGTGTTTGCTGGGATCAGTGGGTATATGTTGGGATTTGTGGGTGTGTGTTGGGATTGGTGGGTGTCGGGATCAGTGGGTGTCAGGGATTAGTGGGTGTGTCCTGGGATTAGTTGGTGTTGGGATCAGTGGGTGTGTACTGGGATCAGTGCGTGTGTGCTGGGATTATTGGGTTTCGGGATCAGTGGGTGCGTAGGGATTAGTGGGTGTGTCCTGGGATTAGTGGGTATTGGGATCAGTGGGTCTGTACTGGGATCAGTGGGTCTGTACTGGGATCAGTGGGTGCGTGTTGGGATTAGTGGGTGTGTGTTGGGATTAGTGGGTGTGTGCTGGGTTTAGTGTGTGTGCTTTAATTAATGGGTATGAGCTGGGAATAGTGGGTGTGTGTTGGGATTAGTGGGTGTGTGCTGGGGTCAATGGGTGTGTGCAGGGTTTAGTGTGTGTGTTGGGATTAGCGGGTCTGTGCTGGATTTAGTGTGTGTGCTGGGATTAGTGGGTGTGTACTGGGTTTAGTATGGGTGCTGAAATTACTGTCTTTGTGCAAGGATCAGTTGGTGTGTGCTGGGGTCAGTGGGTGTCTGCTGGATCACTGGGTGGGTGCTGGGGTCAGTGGGTGTTAACTGGGGTCAGTGGGTGTTAACTGGGATCAGTGGGTGTTAACTGGGATCAGTGGGTGTTAACTGGGATCAGTGGGTGTGGGCTGGGATCAGTGGGTGTGTGCTGAGTTTAGTATGTCTGCAGGGATTAGTGCCTTTTGTGCTGGGATTACTGGGTGTGCTGCAGTCAGTGGGTGTGTGTTGGGATAAGTATGTGTTCTGGAATTAGGGTCTTTGTACTGGGATCAGTGGGTGTGTGCTGGGATCAGTGGGTGTTTGCTGGGATCAGTGGGTGTGTGCTGGGATTAGTGACTTTCTGCTGGGATCAGTGGGTGTGTGTCAGGATCAGTGGGTGTGTGTCAGGATCAGTGGGTGTGTGCTGGGGTCAGCGGGTGTGCGCTGCGGTCAGTGGGTGTGTGCTGCGGTCAGTGGGTGTGTGCTAGGATTAGTGACTTTCTGCTGGGATCAGTGGGTGTGTGCTGCGATTAGTGGGCATGTGCTGGGTTTAGTGGGTGTTGGGAACAGTGGGTGTGTGCTGGGATCAGTGGATGTGTGCTGGGATCAGTGGGTGTGTGCTGTGATTAATGTGTGCTGGGATCAGTGGGTTTGTGTTGGGATCAGTGGGTGTGTGTTGGGATCAGTGGGTGTGTGTTGGGATCAGTCGGTGCGTGTTGGGATCAGTGGGTGCGTGTTGGGATCAGTGGGTGCGTGTTGGGGTCAGCGGGTGTGTCCTAGGATTAGTGTCTTTCTGCTGGGATCAGTGGGTGTGTGTCGGGATCAGTGGGTGTGTGCTGGGAGCAGTGGGTGTGTGCTGGAGTCAGTGGGTGTGTGCTGGAGTCAGTGGGTGTGTGCTGGAGTCAGTGGGTGTGTGCTAGGATTAGTGTCTTTCTGCTGGGATCAGTGGGTGTGTGTCAGGATCAGTGGGTGTGTGCTGGGATTAGTGGGTGTGTGCTGGGATCGGTGTCTGAGTGTTTTCATTAATGTGTGTTAGGATGAGTGGGTGTGTACTGGTATTAGTGGGTTTGTGCAGGGATCAATGGGTGTGTGCTGGGATCAGTGGGTGTGTGCTGGGACCAGTGGGTGAGTGTCGGGATGAGTGGGTATGTGCTGGGATTAAAAGGTTTTGGGATCAGTGGGTGTTTGCTGGGATCAGTGGGTGTGTGTTGGGATCAGTGGGTGTGTGTTGGGATCAGTGGGTGTGTCCTGGGGTCAGTGGGTGTGTCCTGGGGTCAGTGGGTGTGTCCTGGGGTCAGCGGGTGTGTCCTAGGATTAGTGTCTTTCTGCTGGGATCAGTGGGTGTGTGTCGGGATCAGTGGGTGTGTGCTGGGATCAGTGGGTGTGTGCTGGGATTAGTGGGCGTGTGCTGGGATTAGTGGGCGTGTGCTGGGATTAGTGTGTGTTGGGAACAGAGGGAGTGTGCTCGGATCAGTGGGTGTGTGCTGGGATTATTGGGCGTGTGCTGGGATTAGTGGGCGTGTGCTGGGATTAGTGGGCGTGTGCTGGGATTAGTGGTTGTTGGGATCAGTGGGTGTGCTGGGATCAGTGGGTGTGCTGGGATCAGTGGGTGTGCGCTGGGAACAGTGGGTGTGCGCTGGGAACAGTGGGTGTGTGCTGGGAACAGTGGGTGTGTGTTGGGATTAGTGGGTGTGCTGTGATCGGTGTCTGTGTGTTTTCATTAATGCATTTTGGGATGAATGGTTGTGTACTGGAATTAGTGGGTGTGTGCAGGGATCAATGGGTATGTGCTGGAATCAGTGGGTGTGTGCTGGGATCAGTGGGTGTGTGCTGGGATCAGTGGGTGTTGGGATCAGTGGGTGTGTGCTGGGATCAGTTGGTGTGTGCTGGGATCAGTGGGTGTGTGCTGGGGTCAGTGTGCTGGGATCAGTGGGTGTGTGCTGGGATCAGTGGGTGTGTGCTGGGATCAGTGGGAGTGTGCTGGGATCAGTGGGTGTGTGCTGGGATCAGCGGGAGTGTGCTGGGATCAGCGGGAGTGTGCTGGGATCAGTGTGCTGCGATCAGTGGGTGTGTGCTGGGATCAGTGGGTGTGTGCTGGGATCAGTGGGTGTTGGGATCAGTGGGTGTGTGCTGGGATCAGTTGGTGTGTGCTGGGATCAGTGGGTGTGTGCTGGGGTCAGTGTGCTGGGATCAGTGGGTGTGTGCTGGGATCAGTGGGTGTGTGCTGGGATCAGCGGGAGTGTGCTGGGATCAGTGTGTTGGGATCAGTGGGTGTGTGCTGGGATCAGTGGGTGTGTGCTGGGATCAGTGGGTGTGTGCTGGGACCACTTTCCCTTCGTGTTTTTGGTGCTGAGCTGAGCCTGTGGAGGGCTGGATCCAGTCATGTGGCTGGGTAGTTATTGCAATCAGAGGGAGAGATCGGGCCGGCAGGCCGGCTGTTCGCACTGACACAGGGAGAGAGAGGAGCCGGCTTAGACGCTGCCGTCCCTGGGCTGCTGCGCGACTGGGATGCTCGCCGGGTTTGGAACGAGTGACTCCTCCGTCCAAGCAGCGACTGCGGAATGAAGACCCTCAGACAGGCTGCAGCAGAGACTCTGAGCCGGTTAGGTGAGGTATGAACGCCGATTCTGCAGAGAGAGAGAGAGAGCGACCCGAATCTCCCTCACCACCCCCCCGCCCCCCCACCCCTGGCAAAGCCCGGCCAGATGCAGCTAAAGCCAGGGTTTGCTTCTTGCGACCTGACACGGGCTGTCTCAGCTCTGTCAGATATCTCACTGGCAGCGCTGGGTAGCAGGCTGCAGATCACTGTTAACCCATCGAGGCCAAGGACTTGCTGTTCCTTTCCTCCATGGGAGGAGGGGGTTTCCCCCTCAAGTGACCGGGTGTTGGGGGGTTATTATAGCAGCAAAGATCAAGACACTTCCGACCAGGAGTGCCAGCCCAGACTCGGATATCCGAGAGCTCAGTCCAGTGAATCTCATTCCTGCTCCTGATCTCCATCCTCCATCTCCCATCTCCTGGATGTCTTCTGTTTGTGTGTGTGTGTGTGTGTCCCTCTGTGTCTGTGTCCATGTGTGTGTCTGTGTCCCTCTGTGTCTGTGTCCATGTGTGTGTCTGTGTGTCCCTGTGTCTGTGTCCATGTGTATCTGTGTCCCTATGTGTGTCCATGTATGTGTGTGTGTCCCTCTGTGTCTGTGTCCATGTGTGTGGCTGTGTCCCTGTGTGTGTCCATGTGTGTGTGTGTGTGTGTCCCTCTGTGTCTGTGTCCATGTGTGTGGCTGTATCCCTCTGTGTCTGCATCCATGTGTGTGTGTGTGTGTGTGTGTGTGTCCCTCTGTGTCTGTGTCCATGTGTGTGTCTGCATCCATGTGTGTGTGTGTGTGTGTGTGTCCCTCTGTGTCTGTGTCCATGTGTGTGTCTGTGTCCATGTGTGTGTCTGTGTCCATGTGTGTGTGCGCCTATGTTCCTGTGTCTGTGTCCTTGTGTGTGTGTGTCTGTCTGTGTCCGTGTGTGTGTGTTTGCCCATGCATGTGTGTGTCTTTGTCCATGTGTGTGTATGTGTGCCTGTGTGTGTGTCTCTGCATATGCCTGTTTGTATGTTTGTGTGCACCAGTGTGTTTGTGCATGTCTACATGCATCTGTGTATATGCATGTATGTGCCTCCGTGTTTGTGTATGTGTGTGTTTATGTGCGCCTGCGTCTATGTGCATCTGTGTCTATGTGCATGTGCATGCCTGTGTCTGTGTGTATGTATGTATGTGTGTGTGTGTGTGTGTGTGTGTGTGTATGTTTGTGTATGTGTGTATGCCTGTATATATGTGTATGTAATGAAGACAGGATCAGGGTAATGGCTGACACTGAGTTTTCGGGCTCACTCTTGCTGGTGGCCTCTTAACTGAGAGAATGCCCCAGCAGCAGAGGAGAATGGGGGTGGGGGAAGAATATTCCTGCATGGAACAGTTGGGGTTGTGCGGTGGGGGGGGGTAGGGGGAGGGGGTGGTGCTGCTGTGCAGAATCTACCAGCAGGAGTATGGCAGTGTACTGGTTACTGGACCAATAATCAGAAAACATCTTCAAATCGGATCGTCATTCAAACTCAACTTGATGCCCTTTAGGGAGGGAAATCAGCTGCCCTCACCCGGTCTGGCCTACATGGTGGCTCCAGACCCACAAGCCACGTGGTTGACTCTTAAACGTCCCCCCCCCCGCCCCCGGGGAGCAGCTACTTTGACCTGACTCAACGAGCCATTGATCGGCATTGGAAGATCCCGCTGACGCGAGGGGCTGGAAAATCCCGGCCGGAGCGTTGAGCAGGGAACTGGCCAGCACAGGGCTTGGGACTTTGGGGGGGGAGGTGGGGGACAACATAGGAACAGCAGCAGGAGGCCATTCAGCCCCTCGGGCCTGGTTCAGTTCGATCATGCCTGCTCTGTACCCTAACTCCATTTACCAGCCTTGCTTCTGCACTCTCTAATACCATTGCCCAAAATTTTGGGATCCCAGTCTTAGCTTTTGTTTTTTAGTGGGTTGGGGGGGGGGGGGGAAAAGAGAGTTCCAGATTCCCACCCTCCCTTTGTGTGTAGAAGCACTTCCTGATGTCATCCCTGAATGGCCTAGTGCTAATTTTAAGGTTCTTCCCCCTTATTTTGGTCCCACCCCCTCCCCTCCTCCCACCCCAACCACAACCAGAGTAGTTTCTCTCTTTCCATCCATCAAATCCTTTAATCATCTTGAACACCTCAATTAGACCACCGCCCCCCCCAACTCTTGTACGCTCGGGCAGTAAATCAAGGCCTAGTTTTTGCAACCTGTCCCTCGCGAATTAGCCCCTGGATCATTCTGGTGAATATTGCCCCTTCCAAGGCCAGTATATCCTACCTGAGGTGCAGAGCTCAGAGCTGAAAGCCTTGACTAGGCCTAGCCAGCCTCCGGTGTTTTTTCCGAGCAGCCTCAGGCTCCATCAAGGGTGACTTGGCCCAGCCTTGGGGGCGGGGGTGTGGGGGGGTTGGCGGTGGGGGGTATAGGGGGTGGCTGTCGCCTTTTTAAGGGGGCTTTTGGCCACTTGGCCAAATTATTAGAAATAGGAGCAGGAGTGGGCCATTCGGCCCCTCGTGTCTGGTTCCCCCATTCTATAAGACCACGGTTGATCTGACTGTCGCCTTAACTCCAATTTCCCGCCTGTCCCCACCCCATATAACCCTCGACTCTCCTGTTGCTCAAAAATCTGTCCAACTCAGCCCTGGTTAGATTCAATGACCCAGCCTCCCTGGTGCTCCGGGGAGCCTCTGAGAGAAGAAATTCCTCCACATCTCCGCCTTGAATGGGAGAGAGAGACCCCCTTATCTCATTCTAGCTTCCCCCACGACGGAGGTGGGGGGTTGGGGGGGGTGGGGGGGTGTGGGGGGAGCACCCTTCCAGTATCGAATGCAGTAGCGTGTCGCTGGGGCGCTGTCCGGATCTCCTGAGGGTCGGGGGTGGGTGGGGGGCTTGGGTGGGAGAGTGGTGGAGGTGGCGGTGGGGAGGGGTGATGAAGGGCCCGGGGGGTGGGGGGAAGCAGGCGAATCCACCCCTGGGTGGGAAGGCCGTTGGTTAACACGGGAGGGGGGGTGGGGGGGAAGCAGGCGAATCCACCCCTGGGTGGGAAGGCCGTTGATTAACACGGGAGGGAGGGGGGGGGCGGTGGGGGGGGCAAGGGGCGGGTGGGCGGGTGAGGGGGAGGGGTGGGGTCTGGAATGAAAACATCCTGCTGCAAAGCGAGGGATGTTGCCGTGGCAACCATCAAAGGGTCGCCATAGCAAAGGCTCCTCTTTGCAGGATGGATGTGCACTCGCTCCAGGCTTCGATTGGCCATTCTTCAGGCTCCGTCAGAGGAAATGGGAAGGCTTCACTTGTGGTCGTGGGGGTAAATGCCGAGAAAGCAAGCCTGTCAATTGAAGAGCGGCCTGCGGGCATCCCCTTGCGACACCGTGGCTTGGCTCAGAAGCCAAGGGTTTGACCACAGCAGTCACAGGAGCCCGGGAACGATGCAAAGGCGTTCCTCCTCCCACGGACTGTTAGCTCCTGCTCCACTTGGAGCCCTTACAGAGATCGGTGGGAGAGCAAAGCCACGAATGCTGATCCCTTGGTTGGGGGGGGGGGGGTGGGGGATTGGCGGAGTGAAGCTTGCAGAAGCTGAGGAGGCAAAGGCGGAGATCGAGCCCCTCCGAGAGAGATCGGTTTCTCAACCGGTCGGGGACGGGAACCCAGAACGTTCCGGTAAATTACACCCAAGGGCGTGTTCCCAGTCAGGAGAAACACGACAAGCCTGAAAGAAAATTACAATGCAAATATCCGGGAGAATTGCTTCACTGAGGCTGATGAAGTAATTCACCGGGCGTTAGGAAGATAGGAAATAGGAGCAGGAGAGGGCCATTTGGCTCCGCCATACCTTCTCCTCCATTCAGTAAGATCATGGCTGATCTGGTTGTGGCCTCAACTCCACTTTCCCGTCTGCTCCCCTATAACTCCTGACTCCCTTGTCTATCAAAAATCTGTCTAACTCAGCCTCGAATACATTTAAGGATCCCAGCCTCCACTGCTTTCTGGAGAAGAGAATTCCGCAGATTAACGACCCTCTGAGGAAAGAAATTTCTCCTCATCCCTGCTTTAAAAGGGTGACCTCTTATCCTTAAGATGTGCCCCCTTAGTTTTGGTCTTCCCCACAAGAGGAAACATCCTCTGAGTATTCGCCCTGTCAAGTCCCCTCAAGATCTTATATGTTTCAATAAGATCACCTCTCATTCTTCTAAACTCCAATGGGTATAGGCCCAGCCTTTCCTCATAAGCCCTTCATCCCAGGACAGAGTTGAGTGAGCCTTATCTGAACTTCTTCTAAAGCAGTTAAATCTTTTTTCAAATAAGGAGACCAAAACTGTACCCTGTACTCCAGATGTGGTCTCACTAAAGCCCCGTACAGCTGCGGTAAAACCTCCCTACTTTTATATTCCATTCCTCTTGGAATAAACACTAACGTCCCATTTGCCTTGCTAATCATTTGCTGCACCTGCATACTAACTTTTTGCCATTCGTGTACCAGGACACCCAGGTCCCTCTGTATCTCAGAGTTCTGCAATCTCTCCCTATTTAAATAATATCCTGTTTTTCTAGTCTTCCTGCCAAAGTGGGCAAGGTCACATTTTCCCGCGTTATACTCCATCTGTCAAATTTTGGGCCCACTCACTTAACCTGTCTACATCCCTTTGCAGACTGACACATTCAATGATTTTGCTTCCTCTGGGTGACTCATTCAGTGATTGAACTTCCTCTGGGTAGAGAATTCCAAAGATTCACCACCCGCTGAGTGAAGAAATTCCTCCTCACCTCAATCCTAAATGGCTTGCCCCTTATTCTGACACTGTGTCCCCTGGTTCTAGTCTCCACGCAACCAAGGGAAACATACTTCACTCATCTACTCTGTTGAGCCTTGTAAGAATTTTGTAAGTTTGAATGAGATCGCCTTCATTCTTTGAAACCCTAGAGAATACAGACCCAACTTCCTCAATCTCTCCTCATAAAATAATCCTGCCTTCCCTAGGCTTCTCTGAGAGAGTTAATGTACTAATTACAGTCTTGTGCTATTTTTCACATGTACGCTGACAACACCCAGCTCTGCCTCACCACCACCTCTCATGACTCATCCACATTTGCTAAATTATCACACTGTGTTTCTGACATCCAGTACTGGATGAGCAGAAATTTCCTCCAATTTAACATCGGGAAGACTGAAGCCAATGTTTGTCATCCCCATTCCAAACTTCATTCCCTAGCTACTGACTCCATACCTCTCCCTGCCTACACTCTGCAACTAAGTCAATCTATTTGCAACCTTGGTTATTTTTGACCCCAAGGATAATCTTCTGATCTCATAGCCGTATCACCACTAAGGCTGCCTATTTCTACCCTGTAACATTTCCTGACTTTGCCCCATCTCAGCCCATGTGAGGTGAGAGTGACTGCCCTTGATATCAAGGCAGCATTTGACCAAGTGTGGCATCAAGGAGCCCTAGTAAAACTGGAGTCAATGGGAATCAGGGGGAAAACTCTCCACTGGTTGGTGTCATACCTAGCACAAAGGAAGATGGTTGTGGTTGTTGGAGGTCAATCATCTCAGTCCCAGGACATCACTGCAGGAGTTCCTCAGGGAAATGCCCAACATCTACAAGGCACAAGTCAGGAGTGTGATGGATAACTCTCCATTTGCCTACATGAGTGCAGCTCCCACAACACTGAAGAAGCTTGACACCATCCGGGACAAAGAAACTTGACTGGCACCCCATTCACAAACATTCACTCCCTTCACCACCGACACACAGTAGCAGCAGTATGTACCATCTACAAGATGCACTGTAGAAATTCACCAAGGCCCCTTAGACAGCACCTTCTAACCCCACAACTGCTACCAACTAGAAGGACAAGGGCAGCAGATACATGGGAACACCGACACCTGGAAGTTCCCCTCCAAGTCACTCACCATCCTGACTTGGAAATATATCACTGTTCCTTCACTGTCGCTTGGTTAAAATCCTGGAACTCCCTCCCTAACAGCACAGTGGGTGTACCTACACCACAGGGACTGCAGCGGTTCAAGAAGGCAGCTCATCAGCACCTTCTCAAGGGGCAATTAGGGATGGGGCAATAAATGCTGGACCAGCCAGCGAAGCCCACATCCCGTGAGCGAATAATTTTTAAAAATCTGCTGCTGAAATCCTCATTTGTGCCTGTGTTAGCTCTAGACTCAACTATTCCAGCGCACTCCTGGCTGGACTCACAGATTCTCTCCTCTGTAAATTTTCTTTTAATTCGTTCACTAAATGTGGGCATCACTGGCTCGGCCACCGTTTGTAACCTATCCCTAATTGCCCCTAAGATAGTGGTGAGCTGCCTTCTTGAAATCGAAGCTATCCAAAAGTCTGCTGCCCATGTCCTAACTCGTACCAAGTCCCGTTCCCCTATCACCTCTGGCCTCGTTGAGCTACCCTAGCTCCTGGTTAAGCAACACGTTGATTTGAAAATTCTTGTCCTTGTTTTCAAATCCCCCTGTGGCTTCACCCCTCTCTACCTCTGCAGCTTCCTCCAGCTCCGCAACCCCCTGTGTCCTTCAATGCTGGCCTCTTGCGCATGCCCCACTGGCAGCCGTGCCGTCAGTTTCCAGGGCCCCAGGCTCTGGAATTCCCTCCCTAAACATTCCCTGCCTCTGTACCTCTCTCCCCCCTTACTAAAACCCACTGCTTTGTCCTAGTTTTAGGTCATCTGACCTGCTATCCTCGTTATGTGATTTGGTGTCAAATTTTGCTTCATAATGGTCCTGTGAATTGGCTTGGGATGTTTTATGATGTTAAAGGCACTATATAAATCCAGGTTGTTGTTGCAATTGTTGACCCCCCCCCCCCCCATACATTGAGGGGCGGGTGGCGGAATTCTAGCATTTACTGCTCTTATTTCTGATTTCTGCTTTTTGTTGTTCATTGGACTATATGTCTTTGGAATACTTAGTTTGTTATTTATTTTTAACAGGTCTGACACATCGACACCCTGGATATAAAGAGGTAAAAGGTTCTGCTGCTCACCGACAGCGGGGGTTGATCCTCTCACTGCCACTGGCTTCTTCTTGGGTTGTAGGTGTCATCGCTGGGACAAGCAGGCCTCTATTGTCCATGTCCGGAGCAGCTTGGGTGTTTGAGGGTGTTGCACGTGTTGAGCAGGAGCTTGTTGGGGAGGTTCAGGTGGAGGAGGAAGGACCGGCCTCTCACTGGACCCTGTCACTTCCACCCACTGGAGCCCAACTCTAGGTCTCAGCCTCACTGGGCTTTAGCTCCACACCTTCTACTCCAGTTGCTCCCACCCTCTCAGGCTCGAGTTCTCTTCTTGGCTGTGGCCCCTCCTTATTGTCTTGTGGCTCCTCCCCCACTGGGTTGCAGCTCCACCCCTTTGGGAAATAGACCCTCCTACTGAGTTTCACTTCTCTCCCTGTCTGTGCTTTAGCCTGGGCAATAGATCCCCTGCCCATTGGAAAATAGCCCCCCTCTTTGCTGGTCTGAGCTTCGCCCTCTCTTAACTTTAGCTCCTCCCCTTCAGTCAATCGCTCCACACCCCTGGGCTCTAGCTCCACCCCCTCAGCCAATAACCCCTCCCCCTCTGGGCTCTAGCTCCACCCTCTCAGCCAATAACCCCTCCCCCTCTGGGCTCTAGCTCCACCCCACTCAGCCAATAACCCCTCCCACTCTGGGCTCTAGCTCCACCCCACTCAGTCAATAGCTCCTCCTTCTCTGGACTCTAGCTCCACCCCACTCAGTCAATAGCTCCTCCCCCTCAGGGCTCTAGCTCCACCCCACTCAGTCAATAGCTCCTCCCCCTCAGGGCTCTAGCTCCACCCCACTCAGTCAATAGCTCCTCCCCCTCAGGGCTCTAGCTCCACCCCACTCAGTCAATAGCTCCTCCTCCTCCTCTGGGGTCTAGTTACACCCCACTCAGTCAATAGCTCCACTCCACTGGGCTCCTACTCCAGCCTGTCAATTGCTTATTAGCCAAGTTCCAAACTCATGCACTGATCCAGCTCCTTTCCCTTCTCCCTCCCTTTTTGCTGCTCTCTCACTCTCTCCTCATCCCAAACTACCCCATTCACAGCCAATCTCCTCTTACCTTGTCTGCATTTCAGTTTTACAAAAGATTTCCCATTTCCTTCTCCGACACTCCCACTTTGCTCACTCTCCCTGACCGGTTCCCAGTGCTAGTAAATTCTGGGCTTGGAGCTCGTTCTGTTCTGGAGTTGCTTGCCTCCTGACAAGAGCCTTGCTGTAACGAGTCATGAGACTGCAGCCCTGTGACCGAGCAGCGATGGTCTGAATTCTAGCTGTAGGAGGGCCTGTGCAGTGAGAGACAGAATGCCCAATTGGAGGACATGGGGTAGAATCTGCTGCTGTCCAGGACCTGAGTCCAATCTGGGGGATGTTCAGAATGGAAGGGAAGCTTCTTTCGAGGTAATTCCGGCCTGTCAGCGGAGGGCTTTCACCCAACAAGGAAGAAGAAAAATACTGACAATGTGTAGTTGAGGTGAATGTTATTGATGCGTTAAGGTGAAGGTAGAAGGAAATAGAGAGACACGCTGATTGAGTTAGATAAGCGAGGACGGGGAAGAGGATCGAGTGTACAGGTTAGGGCCTGTTTCTGAGCCGTATATTCTGTGTAATTCTATGTAAAAGGTCCCTCAGAGCCTCCAATTGCAAAAGGTGCGTTGTGGGCCTTTAGCCTGGACAGAGTGTGGCGATGCCAGCCTGAGGTGGCTGTGTGACAGCAACTCTAACCATTCGAGAAGGGAGTCTGCACACACAGAGGGAGCTGCAAAGAGGAGCCACAGTCTCAGAGAGCTCGAGAACTAAAAGCAAAATTCAGAATCATTTTAGGGATTGTTGCCTACGTTTTAAATCTTCAGATTAAACCACTGTCACCTAATGCCCATCTTGGGAATTAACACTGTATTAAGAATAGATTTGGGGTTTGGTAAATTTTGAGCTGTGTATATTTTGAGTTATGATTTATTTTCCCACAGGAATGCATCAGGAGGTCCCTTTAAACTGGGAGAGGGTGTTCTCCAGCAGAACTTGGACAGCAAGATGTTGTGTGTTGTAAAGGGTCAGGTTCCTATTGGGGCTAAAAGCAAAATACTGCGGATGCTGGAAACCTGTGTGCTCTGACGAAGAGTCATATGGACTCAAAACATTAACTCTGTTTCTCTCTCCGCAGATGTCGTTAGACCTGCTGAGTTTTCCCAGCATTTCCTGTTTTTGTTCCTATTGGGGCTTCTGGACATGGACTGATTTAATTGCTTATTGATGGCACAGGTTGTCCCTACTGCTTTTAGTTCTGGCCAACCAGGAACTGGAACAGCCCAGCTCACTGAATGGGAGCTGGATAACCCCGCCCGTAACAACAGGCCCCACCCATAACCCCAACCCTAACAACAGATCCCACCCATAAATCCACCCCTAACAACAAACCCCCCCCCCTCCATTTCACTGCTGCTAACAATAGGTCCCTCCCACACAATGGGAGCTGGGATAACCCCACCCTTAACAGGCCCCACCCATAAATCCACACCAAACAACAGGCCCCTCCTGTAACCCCACCCCTAACAACAAACCCCCTCCCATTTTACTGCTGCTAACAACAGGCACCTCCCACACTTTGGAAGCTCATATAACCCCTCCCCTGATAACAGACCCCGCCCACACTAGAGGATCTGAGATAACCCCACCCCCTTACCAACAGGCCCCTCCCATTCTATGGGACCTGGGGTAGCCCTGGCCTCCTGGATGATGCCCTGAAGCCCCTCGACTGAGGCTTGAACCATGACCTTCTGACCCAGGGGAGGGTGATGCCCACCGAGCCAAGCTGTAGGGTCAGGAGAAGCGTGAGTGTCACTGGAGACCACGTGCGGTTGCAAGGTGGCCGGGGAGGAGGTCAGTAAGCCGTTGGGGTGCCCGAGCTTTGTCACGGCGATGGTGGTTATTCGGTGTATACCCCAGCACTGTCTCGATACGAACGCTGGTTTTCTCCTTTTTGCAGCTGACTGAGGTTGCCGAGTCGCCAAGAAGTCCGTTTGTCTGCGAGCCTCGTCTGTACCACACACTGCAGGCTCGAAAACCCAGCGGGCACAGGAACCGCAGCAACAGCATTCCGATAGGGTGCAAGAACTACACCCAGGGTCACCAATGGGTACGTTGCATCGACACTAATCTGCGTACAACAGCCCCTCCCTGTACGATAGCTTACCTCCTCCCCCAGCCCACTTAAAATATGATGCCTTTGATGTTGTAATGTGCCCTTCCCCCAAACTCGTAGCCCCCCTCTAGACCTATTTGTAGGCTAAGCAGCGTCAACTGTGGCTCAATGGGTAGCACTCTCGTCTCTGAGTCAGAAGGTTTTGGATTCGAGCCCCACTCCAGGGACTTGAACACAAAAGTCGAGGTTATAGTACTGAGGGAATGCTGCACAGTTGGAGGTGCCATCTTTTGGATGATCCATTGAGTGGAGACCCCATCTGCCTTCTCAGAAGAGCAGGGGCGTTCTCCCCGGTGTCCTGGCCAATGTTTACCCCTCCACTAGTGTCGCCAAAGCAGGTTACCTGCCCACTATTTCATTGATGTTTGTGGGAGCTTGCTGTGTGCAAAATGGCTGCCGTGATTTACACCAGTGACTGTACTTCAAAAGTACTTCATTGGCGGCGAAGCGATTTGGGTCGTCCTGAGGTCATGAAAGGCGCTATAGGAACGTAAGTCTTTCGTCAAAAGGAAATTGTAATATTAGTTTCTGTATTTCAGCGAAGTGGTCTACGATTTGGAACAGCAGCCTCCTACCTAAACCTGGAGAAACTGGGGGAAGGATCCTACTCCACAGTTTACAAGGGGATCAGCAGGTTAGTTGTCATGCTTTTTATCCTCCTTGTGCCCCAGTTAGGGCTGGTTTCCCCCAGCACTGAAAACCCTTGAGGTTTGTTGGGGGAAAATGATCCCCCAGTTGTGGTTGGCTGAATCTCTTTTCTCTTGAAGACAGTGGTGTTGAGTTGGAATCCCCCTTTAAGGCTTCTCGGTTTGCAGCAATTAGGTCTTCTGGTGGGTTTTCAGGCCACAAACAGGGCTCAGCTTTGTTGAGAGAGGTTTCAGAAAGAGAGAGGGGATAAGAGCGTTGCACCTACTGTCTCTGTCTACTTGTTGAAATCCAGTAAATTTTACACCCAAGTGCTGTGTTATGTGGCCTCTCTCTGGTTTCAATCTTGGGTTTATCTTAACCATTGCCTCTGAGAGCCCTCTAGACACTGCCCCCATAAAGTGGCATGTGGCCTTCGCATATACAACTTAGTAGCTGGCTGTAGGCCAGTGTCCTTTGTTAACACAATATGTTCTTTTCAAAAAACTCAAAATATATGTATCCCGCAGTTGACATTACAAATTAATATTTTCTATAGCAAATCTTTGTAACAATAGTTTTATCCATTCTAGAGGAGCAATTCCAGTCTCTCCTCATAACTATCTGCTTCCATCCCTGGCATCATTCTGGTGAATCCACATTGTGCGTTCTCTCTGGTTTTATTGTCTTTTCTATAATGGGGCACCAAAAACTGCTTTAAAATGCTCCTACTTAGAGAACCCCAAATCAAAGTGACCCTTTTTAATGGGTTTATCTCTCTCCGCTCAAACTATAGGGAAGTGTATACTTGAATCTCACAGGCTCTGTTTATCCACATGCTTTAGGGTCTCTTCATACAGTGTTCCCTCCAGAAATGTATTACCCCCTCACCTCTCCGCTTTAAACTGGAGTTGCCCCCTCTCTGCCCATTCCACTAACCTGAGGTCCTTCTCACTCCTCCTCACTGTACACCAAACCGTCGACCTGTGTGTCGCTGGCTAAGTTTTAGGTTGTTATCCCTGCGCCCAAGCCCAAATCATTGAAATAGTTAAGAAGAGGAGTGTGCCCAGCACTGACCCCACAGGCATCCTATTCTCAACTCTTGCCCAATCTCAGGAACAGGCCATTCACCCTAAGTGTGACTCCTCCTGTCAGTCAGCCACCTTTCTATCCATAGATAAAAGCAAAAAACTGCAGATGCTGGAAATCCAAAAAAAAAAACAAAAATAAAAATACCTGGAAAAACTCAGCAGGTCTGACAACATCTGCGGAGAGGAACACAGTTAATGTTTCGAGTCTGTATGACTCTTCATCAGAACTAAGGAATAACCTCTCTATCCATGTTGCTGTGTTTTTCAATTCTGCTAAACACCTGAATTCTTACGACCAGCCTCTTCTGACCCACCTTCGCAAATACTTTCTGAGAACCTATACATTTCACATCCTCTCCATTCCCCTTCAGCTCCCAGGAAACACTGCTTCAAAATAAGCCTGCTAAAATATTTCCAATGTGACGTGGCTTTAACAAGTCTGTGCTGCGGGTCCTTGATTAACCCAAGCACCTCGGAATGGTTTTACCTTGATTTTATCTTGAATGATGCTAAAGCTGGTCGTTGCTTCTGTTCGACTGGTCAACCTGTTGCATTTCTGCCAATTATCTTCAATCCACATCATTTGACCTTTCTGCCAGGCGATACAGATGCCGATTACTTACACTTATGGAAAGCCCAGAACTAAATACTGGGCCATCCCATCAGCTGTTAAACCCCACAGCAAGTATCGGAAGACCTGAGTGTTTCTCCCTGAACCATCACCATCTTATTTGGAAATCCCAATTCTTACTGCTCCTAAGTCATTGACCCATTTCTCCACACTGCACCACAAACTATGGCAAATGCTCCAAGATATTTCAGAGAGATGGGATCAGAGGCAGTTAGAGTGTGAGTATTAATATCACTGATGTTAACCCTCCTCTCACTCTGCACAGGATAAATGGGAATCTCGTTGCCTTGAAGGTGATTAAGATGCAGGAAGAAGAAGGTGTCCCCTTCACAGCAATCCGTGAGGGTAGGTACAGAGTGAGGGTGAGTTATATTTAGAGTATTTCACTGCGGTGAGGGATGGTACAGAGTGAAGGTGTGTTATATATACCGCAATTCACTGCCGTGAGGGATGGTACAGAATGAGGGTGAGGTTTATAGATACTGAAATTCACTGCCGTGAGGGATGGTACAGAGTGAGGGTGTGTTATAAATACTGTAATTCACTGCAGTGAAGGGTAGTGCAGAGTGAGGGTGGGATATATATACCGTAATTCACTGCTGTGATTGATGGTACAGATTGAGGATGAGTTCTATATCGAGTATTTCACTGCAGTGAGGGATGGTACAGAGTGAGGGTGTGTTATATATGCTGTAATTCACTGCAGTGAGGGATGGTACAGAGTGAGGGTGAGATATATATAGCGTAATTCACTGCCGTATAGGATGCTACAGAGTGTAGGCGAGTTATATATACCGTAATTCACTGCTGTATGGGATGGTACAGAGTGAGGGTGAGTTATAAATACCGTAGTTCACTCCTGTGAGGTATAGTGCAAAGTGAGGGTGAGTTATGTCTACCGTAATTTACTGCAATGATGGATGGTATAGACTGAGGGTGAGCTCTATTTACCGTAATTCACTGCCATGAGGGATGGTGCAGATTGAGGGTGGATTATATATATTATAATTCACTGCCGTATGCGATGGTACAGAGTGAGGGTGAGTTATATATACCGTAATTCACTGCATTGAGGGATGGTACAGATTGAGGGTGATATATATACCGTAATTCACTGCATTGAGGGATGGTACAGGTTGAGGGTGAGTTATATATACTGTAATTCAATGCTGTTAGTGATGGTACAGAGTGAGAGAGAGATATATATACCGTAATTCACTGCCGTGAGGGATGTTACGGATTGAGGGTGAGATGTATATACCGTAATTCACTGCAGTGAGGGATGGTACAGAGTCAGGTTGAGATATATATAGCGTAATTCATTGCCGTGAGGGATGGTACACAGTGAGGGTGAATAATATTTCCCGTAATTCACTGCTGTGAGGGATGGTGCGGAGTGAGGGTGAGTTATACATACTGTAATTCAATGCTGTTAGTGATGGTACAGAGTGAGGGAGAGATATATATACCGTAATTCACTGCCGTGAGGGATGTTACGGATTGAGGGTGAGATGTATATACCGTAATTCACTGCAGTGAGGGATGGTACAGAGTCAGGTTGAGATATATATAGCGTAATTCACTGCTGTGAGGGATGGTACAGAGTAAGGATGAGTCATAAGTACCGTAATTCACCCCAGTCAGGGATGGACACAGTGAGGGTGAGTTATACATACCGTAATTCACTGCCGTATGGGATGGTATAGAGTGAGGGTGTGTTATATATACCGTAATTCATTGCAGTGAGGGATGGTACAGAGTGAGGGTGTGTTATATATACCGTAATTCTCGAGGGATGGTACAGAGTGAGGGTGTGTTATATATACCGTAATTCACTGCCGTATGGGATGGTACAGAGTGAGAGTGAGATATATATACCATTATTGACTGCTGTATGGGATGTAACAGACTGAGGGTGAGTTATATTTACCATAATTCACTGTCGTGGAGGGATGGTGCAGAGTGAGGGTGAGTTATATATACTGTAATTAACAGCTGCGAGGGATGGTACAGAGTAAGAGTCAGTTATACATACCGTAATTCACTCATGTCAGGGATGGGTAGAGCGAGGCTGAGATATCGATTCTGTAATTCTCTCCTGTGGGGGATGGTACACAGTGAGGGTGAGGTATATATACCACATTTCATTGCTGTTAGGGATGGTACAGAGTGAGTGAGAGTCATATATAACGTAATTCACTGCCGGAAGGGATTATATAGAGTGAGGGAGAGTTTTATATATATACTGTAATTCACTGCCGTGATGTATGGTACAGAGTGAGGGTGAGTTATAGATACCGTAATTCACTGCCGTGAGGGATGGTATAGAGTGAGGGAGAGTTATATATAACGTAATTCACTGCCGTGAGGGATGGTACAGAGTGAGGGTGAAATATATATACCATAATTTACTACAGTGAGGGATGGTACAGAGTGAGGGTGAGATATATGTTCCGTATTTCACTGCCGTGACGGATGGTGCGGAGTGAGGGTGAGTTATATATACTGTAATTCACTGTTGTTAGGGACGGGACAGAGTGAGGGTGAGATATATATTCCGCAATTCACTGCCGTGAGTGATTAGTACAGAGTGAGGGTGAGTAATATTTACCGTAATTCACTGCCGTGACAGATGTTACAGAGTTAGGGTGAATTATAAATACCGTAATTCACTGCCGTGAAGGATGGTACAGAGTGAGGGTGAGTTATATATACCGTAATTCACTGCAGTGAGGGATGGTACAGAGTGAGGGTGAGTTATATATACCGTAATTCACTGCCGTGAGCGATGGTGCAGAGTGAGGGTGAGTTATAGATACTGTAATTCACTCCAGTTGGGGATGGTACGAAGTGAGGGTGTTTTATATATACCGTAATTCACTGTCGTATTGGATGGTACAG
This sequence comes from Carcharodon carcharias, assembly GCF_017639515.1. Lineage (NCBI taxonomy): Eukaryota > Metazoa > Chordata > Chondrichthyes > Lamniformes > Lamnidae > Carcharodon > Carcharodon carcharias. The sequence goes on along the minus strand of NC_054478.1, from coordinate 142,497,408 downwards.
AGTGAGGGTGGGTTATATATACAGTAATTCACTGCCGTGAGGTATAGTGCAGTGTGAGGGTAAGTTATATTTACCGTAATTCACTGCCGTGTGGGATATTACAGAGTGAGGGTGAGTTATATATACCGTAATTCACTGCAGTGAGAGATGGACAGAGTGAGGGTGAGATATATATACCGTAATTAACAACCGTGAGGGACGGTACAGAGTGAGGGTGTATTATATATACCGTAATTCACTTCCAGGACTGATGGTACAGAGTGAGAGTGAGTTATATACACCGGTATTAACTGCAGTGAGAGACGCCAAAGAGTGAGCGTGAGTTATATATACCGTAATTCACTGCTGTGAAGGATGGTACAGAGTAATGGTTAGTCATATATACCGTAATACTCTGCCGTCCAGGATGGTATAGAGTGAGGGTGTGTTATATATACCTTATTTCACTGCTGTGAGGGATGGTACAGAGTGAGGATGACTTTTACATCACTGCAGTGAAGGATGGAACAGGTTGAGGGTGTGTTATATATTCCGTAATTCACTGCCGTATGGGATGCCACAGTGAGGGTGAGTTCTATATACCGTATTTCACTGCGCTTTGGGATGCTACAAAGTGAAGGAGAGTTGTATATACCGTAATTCACTGCAGTGAGGGGTGGTACAGAGTGAGGGTGAGTTATATATACTGTGATTCACTGCTGTGAGGGATGGTACAGTGTAAGGGTGTGTTATATACACCATAATTCTCTGCAGTGAGGTATGGTACTGAGTGAGGGTGAGTTATATCCCCCGTAATGCACTGCCTTACGGGGTGGTTCAGAGCGAGGGTGAGTTATATGTACTGTAATTCACTGCCGTGGGGGATGTTACACAGTGAGGGTGTGTTATATATACCTTATTTCACTGCCGTGAGGGATGGTACAGGGTGAGGGTGTGTTATATATACCTTATTTCACTGCCGTGAGGGATGGTACAGAGTGAGGGTGTGTTATATATTCCGTAATTCACTACCGTGAGGGATGGTACAGAGTGAGGATGAATTATATATACTCCGTAATTCTCTGCAGTGAGGTATGGTACTGAGGGTGAGTTATATCTCCCTTAATGCACTGCCGTATGGGATGGTACAGAGTGAGGGTGAGTTATGTATTCCGTAATTCACTGCCGTGAGGGATGGTACAGAGTGAGTGTGAGTCATATTTACCGTATTTTACTGCTGTGAGGGATGGTACAGAGTGAGGGTGAGTTATATATACTGTAATTAAGTATAGTGAGGGATGGTACTGAGTGACGGTGAGTTATATATACCATATTTCAATGCATTGAGGTATGGTACAGTGTGAGGGTGTGCTATATATATACCGTAATTTGCTGCTGTGCTATATATATACCGTAATTCGCTGCTGTGAGGGATGGTACAGAGTGAGGGTGAGTTATATGTACTGTAATTCACTGCCGTGGGGGATGTTACACAGTGAGGGAGAGTTATATCTAACATAATTCACTGTTGTTAAGGATGGTACAGATTGAGGGTGAGTTATATACACCGGAATTAACTGCAGTGAGAGACGGTACAGAATGAGGGTTAGTTATATATACCATAATTCTCTGCTGTGCGGGATGGTACAGAGTGAGGGTGTGTTATATATACCTTATTTCACTGCAGTGAAGGATGGTACAGAGTGAGGGTGTGTTATATATATCATAATTCACAGCTGCGAGGGATGGTCCAGAGTGAGGGTCTGTTATTTATACTGTAATTCACTGCAGTGAGGGATGGTACAGATTGAGGGTGAGTTACATATTCTGTAATTCACTGCCGCGAGGGGTGGTACAGAGTGAGGTTTTGTTATTTGTACTGTAATTGACTGCAGTGATGGATAGTAATGAGTGAGGGTGAGTTATATATACTGTATTTCACTGCAGTGAAGGATAGTACAGAGTGAGGTTGTGTTATATATTCTGAAATTCACTGCTGCGAGGGGTGGTAAAGAGTGATGGTGTGTTATGTATACCGTAATTCACAGCAGTGAGGGATGGTACAGAGTGAGGGTGAGTTATATATACTGTATTTCATTGCAGTGAAGGATGGTACAGAGTGAGGGTGTGTTATATATACCATAATTCACTGCTGCGAGGGATGGTCCAGTGTGAGGGTCTGTTATTTATACCGTAATTCATTCAGTGAGGGATGGTACTGAGAGATGGGGAGTTACATATACCGTATTTCAATGCAGTGAGGTATGGTACAGTGTGAGGGTGTGTCATTTATATCGTAATTCAATGCTGCGAGGGATGGTCCAGAGTGAGCGTGAGTTATATGTACCATAATTCACTGCCGTTAGGAATGGTACAGAGTGAGAGTGAGTTATATATACAGTAATTCACAGCTGCGAGGGGTTGTCCAGAGTGATGCTGAGTTATATATACCGTAATTCACTTCCGTATGGGATGGTACAGAGTGAGGGTGTGTTATACTTACCGTTATTCACTGCTGTGAGGCATGGTACGGAGTGAGGGTGAATTATATATAACGTAATTTACTGCGGTGAAGGATGGTGCAGAGTGAGGGTGAGTTATATATACCGTGATTCACTGCCGTGAGGGATGGTACAGAATGCGGTTGAGATATACATACCGTATTTCGCTGCTTTGAGGGATGGTACAGAATGAGGGTGAGATATATATACCGTAATTCACTGCAGTGAGGGATGGTTCAGAGTGAGGGTGAGTTATATATACTGTAATTCACTCCTGGGAGGGCTGGTACAGAGTGAGTGTGAATTATATAAAACGTAATTCACTGCAGTGAAGGATGGTGCAGAGTGAGGGCGTGTTATATATACCGTGATTCACTGCCGTGAGGGATGGTACAGAATGAGGTTGAGATATACATACCGTGTTTTGCTGCTGTGAGGGCTGGTAAAGAGTGAGATTGGGATATATATATCATAATTCACTGCTGTGAAGCATGGTCCAGAGTGAGGGTGTGTTATATATACCGTAATTCAATTCCAGGACTGATGGTACAGAGTGAGGGTGAGTTATATACACCGGAATTAACTGCAGTGAGAGACGGTACAGAGTAAGCGTTAGTTATATATACCATAATTATCTGCCGTGCGGGATGGTATAGAGTGAGGGTGTGTTGTATATACCGTAAGTGGTTGCTGTGAGTGATGTTACAAAGTGAGGGTGTGTTATATATACCTTATTTCACTGCTGTGAGGGATGGTACAGAGTGAAGATGACTTTTACATACCGTAATTCACTGCAGTGAGGGATGGTACAGAGTGAGGATGATTTTTACATAATGTAATTCACTGCAGTGAGGGATGGTACAGGGTGAAGGTGTGTTATATATTCCATAGTTCACTGCCGTATGGGATGCTACAGAGCGAGGGAGAGTTATATAAACCGTAATTCACTGCAGTGAGTTATCGTACAGATTGACGATATATATATATGTACTGTAATTCACTGCAGTGATGGATAGTAATGAGTGAGGGTAAGTTATATCTCACATAATACACTGCCATATGGGATGGTACACAGTGAGGGTGAGTTTCATATACCGTATTTCACTGCAGTGAGGGGTGGTACAGAGTGAGGGTGAATTATATTAACCGTAATTCACAGCTGCGAGGGATAGTGCAGAGTGAGGGTGTGTTATTTGTACCGTAATTCACTGCAGTGAAGGGTGGTACAGAGTGAGGGTGAGTTATATCTCCCCTAATGCACTGCCATGAGGGATGGTACAGAGAGAGGGTGAGTTATATATACCGTAATTCACTGCTATCCGAGATGGTACAGAGTGAGGCTGAGTTGTATATACCGTAATTCACTGCAGCGTGGGATGGTACAGAGTGAGGGTGAGTTGTATATACCGTAATTCACTGCAGCGTGGGATGGTACAGAGTGAGGGTGAGTTGTATATACTGTAAATCACTGCAGCGTGGGATGGTACAGAGTGAGTTTGAGTATTATATACTGTATTTCACTGCACTGAGGGATGCTACAGAGTGTGGGTATGTTAAATATACCGTAATTCACTGCTGTGATGGATGATACAGAGTGAGAGTATGTTCTATATACCGTATTTCACTGCAGTGAGTGATGGTACAGAGTGAGAGTGAGTTATATATACCGTAATTTACTGCCGCGAGGGATGGTCCATAGTGAGGGTGTGTTATTTATACCGTAATTCACTGCTGGGAGGGATGGTGCTGAGTGAGGGTGAGTTATATATACACCGTATTTCTCTGCAGCGAGGCATGGTACTGAGTGAGGGTGAGTTATATCTCACGTAATACACTGCCATATGGGATGGTACACAGTGAGGGTGAGTTTCATATACCGTATTTCACTGCAGTGAGGAGTGGTACAGAGTGAGGGTGAGTTATATTTACCGTAATTCACTGCTGGGAGGGATGGTGCTGAGTGAGGGTGAGATGTATGTACCGTAATTCACTGCAGTGAAGGATGGTACAGAGTGAGGGTGAGTTATATATACCATAATTCACTGCCGTATGGGATGGTAGGGAGTGAGGGTGAGTTTCATATTCCGTATTTCACTGCCGTGGGGTATGTTACACAGTGAGGGAGAGTTATATCTACCGTAATTCACTGCTGTGAGGGATGGTACGGAGCGAGGGTGAGTTATTTCTACCGTAATTCACTGCTGTGAGGGATGGTACACAGTGAGGATGACTTTTACGTACCGTAATTCACTCCTGGGAGGGATGGTACAGAGTGAGTGTGAATTATATATAACGTAATTCACTGCAGTGAGGGATGGTGCAGAGTGAGGGCGAGGTATATATACCGCAATTCACTGCAGTGAAGGATGGTACAGACTGAGTGTGAATTATATATAACGTAATTCACTGCTGTGAGGGAAGGTACAGAATGTGGTTGAGATATACATACCGTAATTCACTGCCCTGAGGGATGGTACAGAGTGAGTGTGAGTTTATTTACTGTAATTCACTGCTGTGAGGGATGGTACAGAGTAAGGATGAGTTATAATTACCGTAATTCAGTACAGTGAGGGATGGTACAGTGAGGATGATTTATATATACCGTAATTCTCTGCAGTGAGGTATGGTACTGAGTGAGGGTGAGTTTTATCTCCCATAATTTACTGCAGTGAGGGATGGTACAGAGTGAAGGTGAGTTATATATACCGTAATTCAGTACAGTGAGGGATGGTACTGAGAGACGGTGAGTTATATATACCATATTTCAATGCAGTGAGGTATGGTACAGTGTGAGGGTGTGTTATATATACCGTAATTAACTGCTGTGAGAGATGGTACAGAGTGAGGATAAGTTATATATACACCGTAATTCACTGCAGTGAGGTATGGTACTGAGTGAGGGTGAGTTATATATACCGTAATGCACTGGCATATGGGATGGTACACAGTGAGTGTGAATTATGTATTCCGTAATTCACTGCACTGAGGGATGGTACGGAGTGAGTGTGAATTATGTATTCCGTAATTCACTGCACTGAGGGATGGTACGGAGTGAGTGTGAGTTATATTTACCGTAATTCACTGCACTGAGGGATGGTACAGAGTGAGGGTGAGATATATCTCCTGTAATGCACTGCCGTATGGGATGGTACACAGTGAGGGTGAATTATTTTTATTGTAATTTACTGCCCTGAGGGATGGCACAGAGTGAGGCCGAGCTATATATGCCATAATTCACTGCTGCGGGTGAAGGTACAGAGTGAGAGAGAGTTTTATATATATATATATATAGTAATTCACAGCTGCGAGTGATGGTCCAGAGTGAGTGTGAGTTATATATACCGTAATTCACTGCTGTAAGGGATGGTACAGAGTGAGGGTGTGTTATAGTTACCGTAATTCACTGCCGTGAGGTATGGTACGGAGTGAGGGCGAGTTATATACCGTATTTCGCTGCTGTGAGAGATGGTACAGAATGAGGGTGAGATATATATACCGGAATTCACTGCAGTGAGGGATGGTACAGAGTGAGGGTGAGTTATATATACTGTAATTCATTCCTGGGAGGGATGGTACAGAGTGAGTGTGAATTATATATAACATAATTCACTCCAGTGAGGGATGGTGCAGAGTGAGGCTTTCTTATATACACTGTAATTCACTGCAGTGAGGGATGGTATAGACTGAGGGTGAGTTATATATACCATAATTCACTGCCGTGAGTGTTGGTACAGAGTGAGGGTGAGTTATATATACTGTAATTCACTGCCATATTGGATGTAAACAAAATGAGGGTGACTTATATACACCATATTTCACCACCCTTTGGGATGGTACATAGTGAGGGAGAGTTACATGTAACATAATTCACTGCCATGAGGGCTGGTACAGAGTGAGTGTGAGTTACATATACCGTAATTCGCGGCAGTGAGGGATGGTACAGAGTGAGGTTCTGTTATATATACAGTAATTCACTGCAGTGAGGGATGGTACAGAGTGAGGTTCTGTTATATATACAGTAATTCACAGCTGCGAGGCATGTTCCAGAGTGAGGTTGTGTTATTTGTACCGTAATTCACTGCAGTGAGGGATGGTACACAGTGAGGGTGAGATATATATACCGTAATTCACTGCAGTAAGGGATTGTACAGGGTGAGTGTGAGTTATATATACAGTAATTCACTGCAGTGAGGGATGGTACTGAGTGAGGTTCTGTTATATATACAGTAATTCACTGCAGTGAGGGATGGTACAGAGTGAGGTGCTGTTATATATACAGTAATTCACTGCAATGAGGGATGGTACAGAGTGAGGTTCTGTTATATATACAGTAATTCACTGCAGTGAGGGATGGTACAGGGTGAGGTGCTGTTATATATACAGTAATTCACTGCAGTGAGGGATGGTACAGAGTGAGGTTCTGTTATATATACAGTAATTCACTGCAGTGAGGGATGGTACAGAGTGAGGTGCTGTTATATATACAGTAATTCACAGCTGCGAGGGATGTTCCAAAGTGAGGGTGTGTTATTTGTACCGTAATTCACTGCATTGAGGTATGGTACTGAGTGAGGGTGAGTTATATCTCCCCTAATGCACTGCCATGAGGGATGGTACAGAGAGAGGGTAAGTTATATATACCGTAATTCACTGCCATCTGGGATGGTACAGAGTGAGGCTGAGTTGTATATACCGTAATTCACTGCAGCGTGGGATGGTACGGAGTGAGGGTGAGTTGTAAATACCGTAATTCACTGCAGCGTGGGATGGTACAGAGTGAGGGTGAGTTGTATACACCGTAATTCACTGCAGCGTGGGATGGTACAGAGTGAGGGTGAGTTATATTTACCGTAATGCGCTGCCATGAGAGATGGTACAGATTGAGGGTGAGTTATATATACTGTAATTCACTGCAGTGAGGGATGGTAATTAGTGAGGGTGAGTTATATATACTGTATTTCATTTCACTGAGGGATGATACAGAGTGAGGGTATGTTATATATACGGTATTTCACTGCAGTGAGTGATGGTACAGAGTGATGGTGAGTTATATATACCATAATTTACTGCCACGAGGGATGGTCCAGAGGCCGTGTTATTTATACCGTAATTCACTGCTGGGAGGGTTGGTGCTGAGTGAGGGTGAGTTATATATACACCGTATTTCTCTGCAGTGAGACATGGTACTGAGTGAGGGTGAGTTATATCTCATGTAATACACTGCCATATGGGATGGTACACAGTGAGGGTGAGTTTCATATACCATATTTCACTGCAGTGAGGAGTGGTACAGAGAGAGGTTGAGTAATATTTACTGTAATTCACTGCTGGTTTGGGTTGGTGCTGAGTGAGGGTGAGATATATGTACCGTAATTCACTGCAGTGAAGGATGGTACAGAGTGAGGGTGAGTTATATATACCATAATTCACTGCCTTATGGGATGGTACAGAGTGAGGGTGAGTTATATATACTGTAATTCACTGCCGTGGGGTATGTTACACAGTGAGGGAGAGTTATATCTAACGTAATTCACTGCTGTGAGGGATGGTACAGAGTGAGGGTGAGTCATATGTACTGTAATTCACTGCCGTGGGGTATGTTACACAGTAAGGGAGAGTTATATCTAACATAATTCACTGCAGTGAGGGTAGGTCCAGAGTGAGGGTGTGTTTATATATACCATAATTCACTGCAGTGAGGGTAGGTCCAGAGTGAGGGTGTGTTATATATACCTTAATTGGCTGCCGTGGTGGATGGTACAGAGTGAGGATGACTTTTACATACCGTAATTCACTGCTGTGAAGGATGGTACAGAGTGAGGGTGAATTATATATACTGCAATTCACTCCAGTGAGGGATGGTATAGAGTTAGGGCGAGTTATATTTATTGTAATTCACTGCCATATAGGATGGTACTGAGTGAGGGTGTGTTATATATACCGTAATTCACTGCCATATGGGATGGTACAGAGTGAGGGTGAGTTATATATACTGTAACTCCCTGCAATGAGGGATGGTACAGTGTGAGGTTGCGTTATGTATACCGTAATTCACTGCAGTGTTGGATAGGACAGAGTGAGGGTGTGTTATATTTACCATAATTCACTGCCGTATGGGATGGTACAGAGCGATGGTGTGTTATATATACCGTAATTCACTGCAGTGAGAGTAGATTCAGAGTGAGGGTGTGTTATATATACTGTAATTGTCTGCTGTGACGGATGGTGCAGAGTGAGGATGTGTTAAATGTACCATAATTCATTGCCGTGAGGGATGGTACAGAGTGAGGGTGAGTTATATATACCATTATTCACAGCAGTGAGGAATGGTACAGAGTGAGTGTGAGTTATATATACTGTATTTCATTGCAGTGAGGGATGGTACAGAGCGAAGGTGTGTTATATATATCATAATTCACAGCTGCGAGGGATGGTCCAGAGTGAGGGTCTGTTATTTATACCGTAATTCAGTACAGTGAGGGATGGTACTGAGAGATGGTGAGTTACTTATACCGTGTTTCAATGCAGTGAGGTATGGTACAGTGTGAGGGTGTGTTATATATACCGTAATTCACTGCGGGAGGGATTGTCCTGAGTGATGGTGAGTTATATATACCATAATTCACTGCCGTGAGGGATGGTACAGAGTGAGGGTGTGTTATAGTTACCGTAATTTACTGCCGTGAGGCATGGTACGGAGTGAGGGTGAATTATATATAACATAATTCACGGCCGTGAGGGATGGTAACAGAATGAGGTTGAGATATATACACCGTATTTCGCTGCTATGAGGGATGGTACTGAGTGAGGGTGAGTTATATCTCCCGTAATTCACTGCCGTATGGGATGGTACACAGTGAGTGTGAGTTATATTTACCATAAGTCACTGCCGTGAGGGATGGTACCGAGTGCGTGTGAGTTATATTTACCGTAATTCACTGCTGTGAGGGATGGTACAGAGTGAGGGTGAGTTATATGTACCGTAATTCAGTACAGTGAGGGATGGTACTGAGAGACGGTGAGTTATATATACCATATTTCAATGCAGTGAGGTATGGTACAATGTGAGGGTGTGTTATATATACCGTAATTCACTGCCGTGAGAGATGGTACAGAGTGAGGATAAGTTATATATACTCTGTAATTCTCTGTAGTGAGAGATGGTACTGAGTGAGGGTGAGATATATACACCGTAATTCACTGCACTGAGGGATGGTACTGAGTGAGGGTTAGTTATATCTCCCGTAACGCACTGCCGCATGGGATGGTACAGAGTGAGTGTGAGTTATATGTACCATAATTCACTGCTGTGAGGGATGGTACAGAGTGAGAATGAGTTATAATTACCATAATTCACTGCAGTGAGGTATGGTACTGAGTGAGGGTGAGATATATCTCCTGTAATGCACTGCCGTATGGGATGGTACACAGTGCGGGTGAGTTATGTATTCCGTAATTCACTGCAGTGAGGGATAGTAATGAGTGAGGGTGAGTTATATTTACTGTAATTCACTGCAGTGAGGTATGGTACTGAGTGAGGGTGAGTTATATATACCGTAATTCTCTGCAGTGAGGTATGCTACTGAGTGAGGGTGAGTTATATTTACCGTAATTCACTGCCGTATGGGATGGTAGACGGTGAGGGTGAGTTATATTTATTGTAATTTACTGCCGTGAGGGATGGTACAGAGCGGTGGTGAGTTATATATGCCGTAATTCACAGCTGCGAGTGATGGTCCAGAGTGAGTGTATCATATATACCGTAATTCACTGCCGTATGGGATGGTACAGAGTGAGGGTGTGTTATATTTACTGTAACTCACTGCCGTGAGGCATGGTACGGAGTGAGGGTGAATTATATAAAACGTAATTCACTGCAGTGAAGGATGATGCAGAGTGAGGGCGAGTTATATATACCTTGATTCACTGCCGTGAGGGATGGTACAGAATGAGGTTGAGATATACATACTGTATTTCACTGCTGTGAGGGATGGTACAGAGTGAGGATGAGTTATATATACTGTAATTCACTCCTGGGAGGGATGGTACAGAGTGAGTGTGAATGATATATAACATAATTCACTGCAGTGAGGGATGGCGCAGAATGAGGCTTTCTTATATATACTGTAATTCACTGCAGTGAGGGATAGTACAGAGTGAGTATGAGTTATATATACCGTAATTCACTGCAGTGAGGTATGGTACAGAGTGAGCGTGAGTTATATATACTGTAATTCACTGCCATATTGGATGTAAACAGAGTGAGGGTGACTTATATACACCGTATTTCGCTGCCCTTTGGGATGGTACATAGTGAGGGAGAGTTATATGTAACATAATTCACTGCCATGAGGGCTGATACAGAGTGAGTGTGAGTCATATATACCGTAATTCGCCACAGTGAGGGATGGTACTGAGTGAGGTTCTGTTATATATACAGTAATTCACAGCTGCGAGGCATGTTCCTGAGTGAGTCTGTGTTATTTATACCGTAATTCACTGCAGTGAGGGATGGTACTGACTGACGTTCTGTTATATATACAGTAATTCACTGCCGTGTGTGATGGTACAGAGTGATGGTGAGTTATATATACTGTAATTCACTGCAGTGAGGGATGATAATTAGTGAGGGTGAGTTATATATACTGTATTTCACTGCAGTGAGGGATGATACAGAGTGAGGGTATGTTATATATACAGTATTTCACTGCAGTGAGTGATGGTGAATTATATATACCATAATCTACTGCCGCGTGAGATGGTCCAGAGTGAGGGCGTGTTATTTATACCATAATTCACTGCTGGGAGGGATGGTGCTGAGTGAAGGTGAGTTACATATACACCGTATTTCTCTGCAGTGAGGCATGATACTGAGTGAGGGTGAGTTATATCTCACGTAATACAATGCCATATGGGATAGTACACAGTGAGGGTGAGTTTCATATACCGTATTTCACTGCAGTGAGGGGTGGTACAGAGTGAGGGTGAGTTATATTTACCGTAATTCACTGCTGGGAGGGATGGTGCTGAGTGAGGGTGAGATATATGTACTGTAATTCACTGCAGTGAAGGATGGTACAGAGTGAGGGTGAGTTATATATACCATAATTCACTGCCTTATGAGATGGTACACAGTGAGTGTGAGTTATATGTACTATAATTCACTGCTGTGGGGTATGTTACACAGTGAGGGAGAGTTATATCTAACATAATTCATTGCTGTGAGGGATGTTGCAGAGTGAGGATGAGAAAGATATACGGTAATTCACAGCAGTGAGGGTAGGTCCAGAGTGAAGGTGTGTTATATATACCATAATTCACTGCAGTGAGGGTCTGTTATTTATACCGTAATTCAGCAGTGAGGGATGGTACTGAGAGATGGTGAGTTACATATACCGTGTTTCAATGCACTGAGGTATGGTACAGTGTGAGGGTGTGTTATATATACCATAATTCACTGCGCGAGGGATTGTCCTGAGTGAGGGTGCGTTATATATACCGTAATTCACTGCCGTGAGGGACGGTACAGAGTGAGGGTGTGTTATAGTTACCGTAATTCACTGCCGTGAGGCATGGTACGGAGTGAGGGTGAATTATATATAACGTAATTCACTGCCGTGAGGGATGGTAACTGAATGAGGTTGAGATATACATACCATATTTCGCTGCTATGAGGGATGGTACAGAATGAGGGTGACTTATATTTACCTTATTTCACTGCAGTAAGGGATGGTACAGAGTGAGGATGAGTTATATATACCAGAATTCAATGTAGTGAGGGATGGTACAGAGTGAGGGTGTGTTATATATACCGTAATTCACTGCAGTGAGGGATGGTACAGAGTGAGGATGATTTATATATACCGTAATTCTCTGCAGTGAGGGATGGTACAGAGTGAGGATGATTTATATATACCGTAATTCTCTGCAGTGAAGTATGGTACTGAGGGTGAGTTATATCTCCCTTAATGCACTGCCGTATGGTATGCTACACAGTGAGGGTGAGTTATGTATTCCGTAATTCACTGCCGTGAGGGATAGTAATGAGTGAGGGTGAGTTATATCTCCTGTAATGCACTGCTGTATGGGATGGTACACAGTGAGGGTGAGTTATATTTATCGTAATTCACTGCCGTGAGGGATGGTACAGAGTGAGGGTGAGTTATATGTACCGTAATTCAGTACTGTGAGGGATGGTACTGAGAGACGGTGAATTATATATACCATATTTCAATGCAGTGAGGTATGGTACAATGTGAGGGTGTGTTATATATACTGTAATTCACTGCCGTGAGAGATGGTACAGAGTGAGGATAAGTTATATACACACCGTAATTCTCTGCCGTGAGGTATGGTACTGAGTGAGTGTGACTTGTATATAGCGTAATTCTCTGCAGTGAGGTATGGTACAGAGTGAGGGTGTGTTATATATACCGTAATTCACTGCCGTGAGAGATGGTACAGAGTGAGGATAAGTTATATATACACCGTAATTCTCTGCAGTGAGGTATGGTACTGAGTGAGGGTGAGGTATATTTACCGTAATTCACTGCAGTGAGGGATGGTACTGAGTGAGTGTGAGTTATATTTACCGTAATTCACTGCTGTGAGGGATGGTACAGAGTGAGGATGATTTATATCTCCCGTAACGCACTGCCATATGGGATGGTACACAGTGTGGGTGAGTTATATTTATCGTAATTCACTGCCATGAGGAATGGTACATAGTGAGGGTGTGTTACATTTACCGTAACTCACTGCCGTGAGGCATGGTACGGAGTGAGGGTGAATTATATAAAACGTAATTCACTGCAGTGAAGGATGGTGCAGAGTGAGGGCGAGTTATTTATACCTTGATTCACTGCCGTGAGGGATGGTACAGAGTGAGGTTGAGATATACATACCGTATTTCACTGCTGTGAGGGATGGTACAGAGTGAGGATGAGTTATATATACTGTAATTCATTCCTGGGAGGGATGGTACAGAGTGAGTGTGAATTATTTATAACGTAATTCACTGCAGTGAGGGATGGTGCAGAATGAGGCTTTCTTATATATACTGTAATTCACTGCAATGAGGGATGGTACAGAGTGAGGGTGAGATAAATATACCGTAATTCACTGCAGTAAAGGATGGTACAGAGTGAGGTTCTGTTATACAGTAATTCACAGCTGCGAGGGATGGTACAGAGTGAGTATGAGTTATATATACCGTACTTCACTGCTGTGAGTGTTGGTACAGATTGAGGGTGAGGTATATATACCAGAATTAACTGCCGTGAGTGTTGGTACAGAGTGAGGGTGAGTTTTATATATACCGTAATTCACTGCAGTGAGGTATGGTACAGAGTGAGTGTGAGTTATATATACTGTAATTCACTGCCATATTGGATGTAAACAGAGTGAGGGTGACTTATATACACCATATTTCACTGCCGTTTGGGAGGTACATAGTGAGGGAGAGTTATATGTAACGTAATTCACTGCTATGAGGGCTGGTACAGAGTGAGTGTGAGTTATATATACTGTAATTCGCCACAGTGAGGGATGGTACTGAGTGAGGTTCTGTTATATATACTGTAATTCACAGCTGCGAAGGATGTGAGGGTGTGTTATTTGTACCGTAATTCACTGCATTGAGGGACGGTACAGAGTGAGGGTGAGATAAATATATCGTAATTCACTGCAGTAAGGGATGGTACAGAGTGAGGGTGTGTTATTTATACCATAATTCACTGCAGTGAGGGTAGGTCCAGAGTGAGGGTGTGTTATATATACCGTAATTGGCTGCTGTGGTGGATGGTACAGAGTGAGGATGACTTTTACATACCGTAATTCACTGCCGTGAAGGATGGTACAGAGTGAGGGTGAGTTATATATACCGTAATTCACTGCCATGTAGGATGGTACAGAGTGAGGGTGAGTTATATATACTGTAACTCCCTGCAATGAGGGATGGTACAGTGTAAGGTTGCGTTTTGAATACCGTAATTCACTGCAGTGTTGGATAGGACAGAGTGTGTGTGTTATAGTTATCATAATTCACTGCCGTATGGGATGATACAGAGCGATGGTGTGTTATATATACCGTAATTCACTGCAATGAGGGTAGATACAGAGTGAGGGTGTGTTGTATATACTGTAATTGTCTGCTGTGACGGATGGTGCAGAGTGAGGATGTGTTAAATGTACCATAATTCATTGCCGTGAGGGATGGTACAGAGTGAGGGTGTGTTATATATATCATAATTCACAGCTGCGAGGGATGGTCCAGAGTGAGGGTGAGTTATATATACCGTATTTCAATGCAGTGAGGTATGGTACAGTGTGAGGGTGTGTTATATATACCGTAATTCACTGCCGTGAATGATGGTACAGAGTGAGGGTGTGTTGTATTTACCGTAATTCACTGCCGTGAGGCATGGAACGGAGTGAGGGTGAATTATATATAACGTAATTCACTGCCGTGAGGGATGGTGCAGAGTGAGGGTGAGATATACATACCGAATTTCGCTGCTATGAGGGATGGTACGGAATGAGGGTGAATTATATATAACGTAATTCACTGCAGTGAGGCATGGTTCAGAGTGAGGGTGAGTTACATATAACGTAATTCACTGTACTGAGGGATGGTTCAGAGTGAGGGTGAGTTATATATACTGTAAGTCACTCCTGGGAGGGCTGGTACAGAGTGAGTGTGAATTATATATAACATAATTCACTGCAGTGAAGGATGGTGCAGAGTGAGGGCGAGTTATATATACCTTGATTCACTGCCGTGAGGGATGGTACAGAATGAGGTTGAGATATATATACTGTATTTCGCTGCTGTGAGGGATGGTACAGAGTGAGGATGATTTATATATACTGTAATTCTCTGCAGTGAGGTATGGTACTGAGGGTGAGTTATATCTCCCGTAATGCACTGCCGTATGGGATGGTACACAGTGAGGGTGAGTTATGTATACTGTAATTCACTGCAGTGTGGGATGGTACAGAGTGAGGGTGAGTTATATATACTGTATTTCACTGCACTGCGGGATGCTACAGAGTGAGGGTGTGTTACATATACCATAATTCACTGCTATGATGGATGATACAGAGTGAGGGTATGTTATATATACCGTATTTCACTGCAGTGAGTGATGGTGCGTTATATATACCATAATTTACTGCCGCGAGGGATGGTCCAAAGTGAGGGCGTGTTATTTATACCGTAATTCACTGCTGGGAGGGATGGTGCTGAGTGAGGGTGAGTTATATATACACCGTATTTCTCTGCAGTGAGGCATGGTACTGAGTGAGGGTGAGTTATACCTCACGTAATTCACTGCCGTATGGGATGGTACAGAGTGAGGGTGTGTTATATATACCATAATTCACTGCCGTATGGGATGGTACAGAGTGAGGGTGTGTTATATATACCATAATTCACTGCCGTGGGGTATGTTACACAGTGAGGGAGAGTTATATCTAACATAATTCACTGCTGTGAGGGATGGTGCTGAGTGAGGATGAGAAAGATATACCGTAATTCACTGCAGTAAGGGTAGGTCCAGAGTGAGGGTGTGTTATATATACCGTAATTCACTGCAGTGAGGGTAGGTCCAGAGTGAGGGTGTGTTATATATACCGTAATTCACTGCACTGAGGGTAGGTCCAGAGTGAGGGTGTGTTATATATACCGTAATTCACTGCACTGAGGGTAGGTCCAGAGTGAGGGTGTGTTATATATACCATAATTGGCTGCTGTGGTGGGTGGTACAGAGTGAGGATGACTTTTACATACCGTAATTCACTGCCCTGAAAGATGGTACAGAGTGAGGGTGAGTTATATATACCGTAATTCACTGCCCTGAAAGTTGGTACAGAGTGAGGGTGAGTTATATATACTGTAATTCACTCCAGTGAGGGATGGTACAGAGTTAGGGTGAGTTATATTTATTGTAATTCACTGCCATATAGGATGGTACCGCGTGAGGGTGTGTTTTATATACCGTAATTCACTGCCATATGGGATGGTACAGAGTGAGGGTGAGTTATATATACTGTAACTCACTGCAATGAGGGATGGTACAGTGTGAGGTTGCGTTATGTATACCGTAATTCACTGCAGTGAGGGATGGTACAGAGCGATGGTGTTTTATATATACAGTAATTGCCATGAGGGATGGTACTGAGTGAGGATGAGATATATATATACCGTAATTCACTGCAGTGAGAGTAGATACAGAGTGAGGGTGTGTTATATATACTGTAATTGTCTGCTGTGACGGATGGTGCAGAGTGAGGATGTGTTAAATGTACCATAATTCACTGCCATGAGGGATGGTACAGAGTGAGCGTGTGTTATATATACCGTAATTCACTGCAGTGAGGGATGGTACAGAGTGAAGGTCTGCTATATATACCTTTAATTTACTGCACTGAAGGATGGTACAGGGTGAGGCTGTGTTATATTTACCGTAATTCACTGCCGTGAGGTATGGTACAGAGTGAGGTTGTGTTATATATACCGTATTCACTGCCGTGAGGTATGGTACTCAGTGAGGGTGAGTTATGTATTCCGTAATGCACTGCCATATGGGATGGTACACAGAGAGGGTGAGTTATATATACCATAATTCACTGCCGTGAGGAATTGTACAGAGTGAGGTTGAGTTGTATTTACCATAATTCACTGCAGTGAGGGATGGTACTGAGTGAGGGTGTGTTTTATACACCATAATTCACTGCAGTGAGGGATGGTACAGAGCGATGTTGAATTCTGCATCACAATGCAATCTAGTAAAGTGTGGAACAGAGCGTGGGTGAATTATATATACCATCATTCACTCCACTGATGGATGTTACAGAGTGACAGTGTGTTATACATGCCATAATTCACCCTACTGAGAGATGGTACTGAGTGAGGTTGAGTTCTATGTACTGTAATTCACTGCCGTGCTGGCTGGTAAGGAGCGAGGGAATTGTCTCTATCGTAATTGGGTGTGGTGGGTGGGTCAGTGCGAGTGTGTTATATATAGAGCAAGTGCGTTTGTTGGGTGAGGCAGTGTGTGTGTTATATATACAGTAAGTGGGGGTGGTGTGTGTGTCAGCGTGAGGGTGTTAGATATACAGCAAGTGGGTTTGGTGGGTGGGTCAGTGTGGGTGTTACATATACAGTAAGTTTTTGTGGTGTGTGGGTTAGTGTGAGAGTGTTATATATACAGTAAGTGGGTGTGGTGTGTGGGTTAGTGTTAGAGTGTTATATATATACTGTAAGTGAGTGTGGTGGGCCGGTCAGTGTGAGAGTGTTATATATACAGTAAGTGGGTGTGGGGGTGCAGCATTGTGAGGGTATTATATTTACTGTTAGTGGGTGTGGTTCTGGGTCAGTGTGTGTATGTATATAGTAAGTGAGAGTGGTGTGTGGGTCAGTTTGAGGGTGTTGTATATACTGTAAGTGGGTGTGGTGGGTGGGTCAATGTGTGTGTTATATATACAATAAGTGGGTGTGGTGTGTGGGTCAGTTTGAGGGTGTTATATGTACAATAAGTGAGTGTGATGAGTGGGTCAATGTGTGTGTTATATATACTGTAAGTGGTGTGTGGGTCAGTGTGTATAGTATATATACAGTATGTGGGTGTGGTGGGTAGGTCAGCGTGTTTATTACATATACAGTCAGTGGGTGTTGTGTGTGGGTCAGTGTGAGGGTATTATATATACAGTAAGTGAGTGTGGTGGGCCAGTCAGTGTGAGGGTGTTATATATACAGTAAGTGAGTGTGGTGTGTGGGTCAGTGTGAGGGTGTTATATGTACAATAAGTGAGTGTGATGAGTGGGTCAATGTGTGTGTTATATATACTGTAAGTGGTGTGTGGGTCAGTGTGTATAGTATATATACAGTATGTGGGTGTGGTGGGTAGGTCAGCGTGTTTATTACATATACAGTCAGTGGGTGTTGTGTGTGGGTCAGTGTGAGGGTATTATATATACAGTAAGTGGGTGTAGTGTACAGGTCAGCGTGAGGGTGTTTTATATATACATCAAGTTGGTGTGCTGTATGGGTCAGTGTATGTGTATTATATATACATCAAGTGGGTGTGGTGGGTGGGTCAATGTGAGTGTGTTATATATACATCAAGTGGGTGTGCTGTATGGGTCAGTGTATGTGTATTATATATACATCAAGAGGGTGTGGTTAGTGGGTCAATGTATGTGTTATATATACTGTGAGTGAGTTTGGTGTGTGGGTCAGTGTGAGGGTGTTATATATACAGTAAGTGTGTGTAGTGCGTTGGTTAGTGTGAGAGTGTTTTATATATACAGTAAGTGTGTGGTGGGTGCGGCAATGTGAGGGTATTATATTTTCTATAAATGGGTGTGGTTCTGGATCAGTGTGTGTGTTATATATACAGTAAGTGAATGTGTGTGGGTCAGTGTGAGGGTGTCGTATAGACAGTAAGTGGGTGTGGTGTGTGGGTCAGTGTGTGTGTTATATATACAGTAAGTGGGTGTGATGTGGGGGTCAGTTTGACGGTGTATATACTGTAAGTGAGTGTGGTGGGCCGGTCAGTGTGAGGGTGTTATATATACAGTAAATGGGTGTGGTGGGTGGGTCAATGTGTGTGTTATATATACAGTAAGTGGGTGTGGTGTATGGGTCAGTGTGAGGGTGTTATATATACAGTGTGTGTGTGTGTGGTGGGTTGGTTAGTGTGAGAGTGTTATATGTACAGTAAGTGTATGTGGTGGGTGCAGCATTGTGAGGGTATTATATTATCAATAAGTGGGTGTGGTTCTGGGTCAGTGTGTGTGTTATATATACTGTAAGTGAGTGTGGTGGGTGGGTCAGCGTGAGGGTGTACTGTAAGTGGGTACGGTGTATGGGTCAGTGTGTGCACTATATATACAGCAAGCGGGTGTGGTGGGTGGGTCAATGTGTGTGTTATATATACAATAAGTAGGTGTGGCGTATGGGTCAGTGTGTGTGTTTTATATATACATCAAGTAGGTGTGGTGTGCGGGTCTGTGTAAGTGTTATATATACAGTAAGTGGGTGTGGTGTGAGGATCAGTGCGTGTTTTATATACAGTAAGTGGCTGTGGTGGGTGGGTCAGTGTGTGTGTGTTATATATACAGTAAGTGGGTGTGTTAGTGTAAGTGTGTTGTATATACAGTAAGTGGGTGTGGTAGGTGTGTTAGTGTAAGTGTGTTATATATGCAGTAAGTGGGTATGGTGGGTGCGTTAGTGTGAGTGTGTTGGATACACAGCAAGTGTGTGTGGTGGGTGAGTCAGTCTGAGGGTGTTATATATACAGTAAGTGGGTGTAGTGTGTGTGTCAGTGTGAGGGTGTTAGATATACAGTAAGTGGGTGTGGTGGTTGGGTCGATGTGTGTTCATATATACAGTAAGTGGTTGTGGTGGGTTGGTTAGTTTGAGAGTTACATATACAGTAAGTGTGTGTGGTGGGTGCAGCATTGTGAGGGTATTTTATTTACTGTAATAGGGTGTGGTTCTGGGGGTGTGGTTCCGGGTCAGTGTGTGTGTTATATATACAGTAAGTGAGTGTGGTGTATGGGTCAGTTTGAGGGTGTTGTATATACAGTAAGTGAGTGTGGTGTGTGGGTCAGTTTGAGGGTGTTGTATATACAGCAAGTGAGTGTGGTGGGTGGGTCAGCATGAGGGTGTTATATATACAGTGAGTGCGGTGTATTGGTCAGTGTGTGTTCTATATATACAGCAAGCAGGTGTGGTGGGTGGGTCAATGTGTGTGTTATACATACAGTAAGTGGGTGTGGTGTATGGGTCAGTGTGTGTGTTTTATATATACATCAAGTGGGTGTGGTGTGTGGGTCAGTTTGAGGGCGTTGTATATACTGTAATTGAGTGTGGGGGTGGGTCAGCATGAGGGTGTTACATATACAGTAAGTGGGTGTGGTGTATGGGTCAGTGTGTGTGTCTTATATATACAGTTAGTCAGTGTGATTGGTGGGTCAGTTTGTGTGTTGCATATATAGTAAGAGGGTGTGGTGGGTGAATCAGTGTGAGTGTCATATATACAGTAAGTGGGTGTGGTGGGTGAATCAGTGTGAGTGTTATATATACAGTAAGTGGATTAAGTGGGTGGGTCAGCATGAGGGTGTTATATATACAGTAAGTGGATTTAGTGGGTGGGTCAGCATGAGGGTGTTATATATACAGTAAGTGGGTGGGTCAATGAGTGTGTTGTATATACAGTAAGTGGGTGTGGTGGGTAGGTTAGTGTGAGGGTGTTGTATATACAGTAAGTGGGTGTGGTGGGTAGGTTAGTGTGAGGGTGTTATATATACAGTCAGTGGGTGTGGTGGGTAGGTTAGTGTGAGGGTGTTATATATACAGTCAGTGGGTGTGGTGGGTAGGTTAGTGTGAGGGTGTTATATATACAGTCAGTGGGTGTGGTGGGTAGGTTAGTGTAAGGGTGTTATATATACAGTCAGTGGGTGTGGTGGGTAGGTTAGTGTAAGGGTGTTATATATACAGTCAGTGGGTGTGGTGGGTAGGTTAGTGTAAGGGTGTTATATATACAGTCAGTGGGTGTAGTGGGAGGATCAGTGTGCGTTATATATAAGGTAAGTGGCTATGGTGGGTGGGTCAGTGTGTGTGTGTTATATATACAGTAAGTGGGTGTGTTAGTGTGTGTTATATATACAGTAAGTGGGTGTGGTAGGTGTGTTAGTTTGTGTGTGTTATATATACAGTAAGTGGATGTGGTAGGTGGGTCAGTGTGTGTTATATATACAGTAAGTGGGTGTGGTAGGTGTGTTAGTTTGTTATATATACAGTAAGTGGGTGTGGTAGGTGGGTCAGTGTGTGTGTTATATATACAGTAAGTGGGTGTGGTAGGTGTGTTAGTTTGTGTGTGTTATATATACAGTAAGTGGGTGTGGTAGGTGGGTCAGTGTGTCTGTTATATATACAGTAAGTGGGTGTGGTAGGTGTGTTAGTTTGTGTGTGTTATATATACAGTAAGTGGGTGTGGTAGGTGGGTCAGTGTGTGTTATATATACAGTAAGTGGGTGTGGTAGGTGTGTTAGTTTGTGTGTTATATATACAGTAAGTGGGTGTGGTAGGTGGGTCAGTGTGTGTGTTATATATACAGTAAGTGGGTGTGGTAGGTGTGTTAGTTTGTGTGTGTTATATATACAGTAAGTGGGTGTGGTAGGTGTTAGTTTGTGTGTGTTATATATACAGTAAGTGGGTGTGGTAGGTGTTAGTTTGTGTGTGTTATATATACAGTAAGTGGGTGTGGTAGGTGTTTGTGTGTGTTATATATACAGTAAGTGGGTGTGGTAGGTGTGTTAGTTTGTGTGTGTTATATATACAGTAAGTGGGTATGGTGGGTGGGCCAGTGTGTATCTTATATATACAGTAAGTGGTGCGGTGGGTGGTCATTGTGTGTGTTATAAATACAGTAAGCGGGTGTGTTGGATATACAGTAAGTGGGTGCTGTGTGTGGGTCAGTGTGAGTGAGTTGCTGCATGAAAACAGGGCAGACTTGCTGTTCTAAATGACCTTTTCTCTATTCCTGAAACCATCTCGTCTATGATCGATTTTCTCCTGCTGTCTGCAGCCTCGCTGCTGAAAGGGTTAAAACACAGCAATATTGTGCTTCTGCATGACATCATCCACACGCAGGAAACCCTGACCTTCGTTTTTGAATACGTGGTGAGTTAATGGCAGCCAGTGTGCAAGGAGCGAAAAGTGCGTGCGTGCTTGTGTGAGCGTAACCGAGCAGGGCTTGTGTTTTAAGACGCACTTAATGGAGGAAAGAGAGATGAAGAGGTTTAGGGAGGGTATTCCAGAGCTTAGGGTCCAGGCAGCTGAAGGCACGGCCGCCAGTGGTGGAACTATGGAAATCGGGGACGTGCAAGAGGCCCGGGTTTTAGGCACGCAGATATTTTGGAGACACTGCGATGAATTTTGATTTCCACAAAGACATGGAAATATGGGACCATCAGGAGGCTATTCAGCCTCTTGCACCCTTTTGCCATTCAGTTCGATCATGGCCGGTCCATACTTCAACCCCATTTGATACAAGCCTGGGAATGTCACATAGCTTTCTGATTGCAATGTAGTTGCACGCATGCACAAGTATAACGGTGAAAGCTTACAACGTATCGGGAGCGAAGGAATTTGTGGGGCAGGACACAGATGCCATGCCACAGAGATAGATTAGTGAGCCAAACCAAATGGCTGGGCTACTGGGGCTTGGGATGATGGAGAGAAGGTGACTGGGATGAAGATGAAGATATAATTACCTTGCACTTGTTTGAAGAAGGTTGCGACTGGGCAGTTTGTTTCGGGAAGTAGTGATGAGGTCAGGGGTCAGCGAGGGCTTCTGGTGGGGTGGTTGTCCAGTGTAAGAAGGATCAAAGGGTTTGGGTTGTAGCTAGTTGCTGGTGATGTCTTCGAGAGGCTTGACACTGTGTAGAGACTTGCAGCTGAAAGTAAGGATCTTGAAATCGAATCAATGAGAAACGGGTGGACAGAGAGGACTGCTGGGTGGGAGGGAGTGGGGAGTCCAGCAGCGAGAGTGCCAGGGAAGTCAATCCTGGAGGCTACAATCTGACACATTGGGGTCAGAATAGGAGGCAACCTTAGGGTGTGGAAGAAAGTGGTTTGCAAATAGGCCGGGTGTGGGCTTAAAGTGCCAATGGTGAGGTTGAATACGACACTGAGACTTGCGCCGGCACCTCCTATCAGAGTGGGCAGCCAGAGCGGTTGATGGTGTTGGACATAGAAACATGCTAGTGAGATCTATACAGGATCCTCCCACAGGCATGGTCTGGATGGGCTGAATGGCCTGCTTCTGTGCTGTATATTTATGTAATTCAATGTTGTTTGTACTTATAGAAGCGAGGGGGGAAATTATTAAGAATATTGCCCGCAGACAGGGTAAGGCTGAGAATATCAGTAAATAATTGGACCAAGAAGGGGGAAGGCTGTTGATATACACTTAATGTCACACCAGTGCTTGGTAATGTGCTTAAGGCTTTACACGGGACAGTTTGTAGTTTGCCTTGGCTGAATATGTGTGCCATTATATTCATCCCAGTTTCTTTCTCTCTCTAGCAAACTGACCTTGCACAGTACATGACCCAGCACCCGGGAGGGCTACACACACACAATGTCAAGGTAAGGCGAGGAGCAGGAGATCCAGAGCTTCACTGCTCCGGTTAACAAGCCTGACACAGTGGGAGGGCGAGCATTGTGAGGGCACAATCCATCAGGCAAACCACTGAGTCTCAGCTGATCCTGTAAAATACAGGACACACACATGGGCTTGATTAACCCATGATATGACACCTTAACTGCACATCCCACTCTGCATTCTGATGATTCCATTCATACTCCAATTTTCACTGCTCCTTCCCTGGAGGTGTTGACACAAACTGGAGTGAATCTTCATTGGCACTGGTCACTCTGGTTGCCCTGGCACTGGTCACTCTCTGGTTCAATTGGCATTGGTCACTCTGGTTGTCCTGGCACTGGACACTCTCTGGTTCAGTTGACATTGGTCACTCTGGTTGCCCTGGCACTGGTCACTCTCTGGTTCCCATGGTGCTGGTCACTCTCTAGTTCCTGTGGTGCTGGTCACTCTCTGGTTTCATTCTGGTGAGCCTACACTGCATATCCTCCAAAGCTTAGATATCCTGCCTGAGGTACGGTGCCCAGAACTGAACACAGTTACTCCAGGTGGGACCTGCCCAAGGCTGTATAAACTGAAGTACAGATTCCCTTTGTATTCCAGTCTCTTTGGAATAAAGGCCAAAATTCCATTAGTCTTTTTGATCACATCCTGACAATGATTAAAAGAAAGAGTCCAGCGTAACCCTTCTTTGTTACTGGAGATTCACTGAGCTCAATGTCAACCATTCCTCCATATTTTGTCATTGCTGCTGAGCTGGGCTCAGACCTGATTATGACTGGCTCCATTATTGTGCTCTTTCCTGAATAACAAACCAACAGCTTTTTTCCTTTCCAGCTCTTTCTCTTTCAACTCCTGCGTGGCCTGGCATACATTCATCACTGCCACATCCTGCACCGAGACCTGAAACCACAGAACCTGCTCATCAGCTGCGTTGGAGAGCTCAAGCTGGCAGACTTTGGTCAGTCCATTGTATGTGTTCATATGTGTACATGTGTTCATGTGCGTATCCATGTATGTATGTGTCTGTGTGCTCATTTGTGTGTCCATGTGTGTGTGTGTGTCTCTGTATGGGTGTGTGTATGTCTGTGTGTGTCCATGTACATGCGTGCCCATGTGTCTGTGTGTTTCTATCTCCATGTGTGTGTCTTTGTGCGTCTGTGTATTTTTGCATGTGTGTTTCCATGTATTTGCGTGTGTCTGTGTAAACACGTGCGTGTGTGTGTTTGCCTGTGTGTTCCATCTGTGTGTTCTGTGCGCGTGTCCGTGTGCATGTGTGTGTGTGTGTGTGTGTGTGTGTGTGTGTGTGTGTGTGTGTAGGGTTAATGTACCAGAGGGATTGGCTTCACTGGGAGGGTGAGTGAAGAATTCTCTGCAATGTACCTGTACAAATACATGGATATCAGTTTACTCTGACTGACTCTGTATCAACAAACTAATCTTTGGAATCTTCTTTCCTCTTGTGAGCTTTGTTTACCTTCAAATGCCCCTGAAACCAGTAGTTCCAGGCATTCCATCAACTCTTCTCTTGAAGGCCTCAGTATTGGTTTCTCACACTCTGCCTGTTCTTTGTTTGTTTTGACCACAGGATTGGCGAGAGCAAAGTCTGTGCCCAGTCAGACCTACTCCTCACAGGTGGTGACCTTGTGGTACCGTCCACCGGATGTCCTGCTTGGAGCCACCGATTACTCCACAGCCCTGGACATCTGGTGAGGACTCAACATCCTTTCTGATCAAAGCCTGTGCTAACTCCGGGGATCAAATCAGGAGCAATGCTCCTCGAGCAGGGGTGGTAGTAGGAGCCATTGGAGGTGGAGTCTAGAACTGGCAGCCCACTAACACTTATCATAGGAACAGGAGGAGGCCATTCAGCCCCTCAAGCCTGCCCCGTCATTCCATTAGATCTTGGCTGATCTGTATCTTAACTCCCTTTACTTGCCTTAGTTCTATCACATTTAGTACCCTTTGACTAACAAAAATCCACCAATCTCAGTTTTGACATTGTCAATTGACCCCAGCCCCAACAGTTTTTTTCGGGGGGGAGAGTTCTAGATTTTCAAACCCCTTTGTGTGAAGTGCTTCCTGACATCACCCCCGAATGGCCTAACTCTAACTTTGGATTCCACCACCCCCCTCATTAAAGGAAACAGTTCCTCTCGATCGGCCTTATCAACTCCTTTAATCACCTCAAACATCTCTATCCTCTACACCCAAGGAAATACAAGCCTAGCGCCAAGCCAGCTACCTTTCAG
Organism: Carcharodon carcharias; assembly: GCF_017639515.1. Classification (NCBI taxonomy): domain Eukaryota; kingdom Metazoa; phylum Chordata; class Chondrichthyes; order Lamniformes; family Lamnidae; genus Carcharodon; species Carcharodon carcharias. The sequence continues at coordinate 142,471,503 of NC_054478.1, read as the reverse complement.
CCCAGGTATTATTCCAGTGAATCTGCATCGCACCCACTACAAGGCCAATATATCCTTCCTTGTGTTTCCTAGGATACAAGATAAGGGGTGTTATGATGTGGCAGATATGTGTGCCAGACAGACCAAATCCACGAGGAAAACTTGGTCATGCTATCACAGCGGTTTTGCAATTTGTATTTATCATACAATGTGTGCACTGAATTCAGAAGTAATAAGTACACCAAGACTTTTAGAGATTAAAAAAAATTAAATTAAAATATTTATTAACAAAATATAAAAGATTTCAAGCACATACACAGAACTACAATTACTACTATAATAACTTCTAAAATTCCTAATTAACCTGACTCCCAGCTACATTCCCTTTAAGGCAACAGTCCAGAATAGATTTTAGATTTAAAACAGAAGTAGCAAGTTGACACAATACTGACTTGACAGTGGAATCCCAAATGGCTTTTCCCCAACTTCAGTTTCGTTATATGGCAGACTCGTGTACAAATGCTGGAGGCTTCATTAAGGCTATTTCATGCACTCCTGGTGGATCTTAAATGGCCTTCTGACACATAGCCTTTCATTCTCCTTTATATATATTTTCTCTCTTTTTAATAAGTAAATTCTATTGTTCCGTATGTCTTTGAAGCTATGGTCAAAATCCCCCCCAACCCCCCCACCCCCAATGGGCGGGCAGCCCTCCAGTTGGCGCCCCCGATTGGGAGCGCGCCGCCATTTTTAGTAGGCGGGCCAATTAAGGCTTCATGTGCAGGAAGGGGGGATTCCTAAAATCAGAAGTGCGCTCCTTCATGCAATGTGCGTGAAGGAGCGCTCCGATATCCCTGAGACTAAATGCTACCTCAGGGAGATCGGTTCCCAGAGTAAAAACGCTACTGCAGTGAAAATTTCATTCACCATCCATATCCCCTGTCACATGAGTTGGGACATGGGCATGACGTTAATTAAGAGAGTCTCTTAATTTTTTGATTCAGCAGTGAAACCTCATCCTGCCCATGGATGAGGTTTCATGCTTTTTCAGGTGGTCGCCAGCACTCCCAACCTGCCCACCAACCTTAAGGTTGGACAGGCAGGTCCACTAATGAGCTTAATTGTTTTTTGAATGGCCTAAATAATCCGTTGACAGGTTGGCAGGTGCACAGCTGACTCGGCTACGCCCCCCCGCCTACCTGAAAATGCAAATCACACGGGATGACTTTGGGAGTTCCGCCCGATGTCATTCTGCGTCATTTTACGTGTCAGCGAGTGAGCCCCTCCCCCACTCGCCGACGTGACAATCCAGCCCTATATCTTCCTCATAATATAAAAACTTTCAGGCTGCCAATATATTGTCAGTAACCTTTGGGAAAAATAAACACATTCCTTAGCCTTGCTTATCTGGCTAATTGTAAACAGATTAAGATCCCTTTGAAATCCAAATCTCTTCATTTATCTAAAAATGCAAATTCCCTTCACACCTTATATGCTCCTCATCTCCATCTTAAGTGGGAAACCCCTTATTTTTAAGCTGTGCCCCCTAGTTCTAGTCTGGCCCACAAGGGGAAACCTCCTCTCAGCATCCACTCTGTCAAGACCCCACAGAATCTTATATGTTTCAACAAAATAACCTCTCATTCTTCTAAACCCCAAATGGGCACAGACCCGACCTGTCTAACCTTTCCTCATGGGATAACCCCCTCATTCCAGGAATCAGCCGTGTGAACCTGCTTCTAATGCAATTGGAACTGTAAAACAACAATAACCACAATTCAAAAGTAAGTCATGGGCTGGAAAACACTTTGAGATGTCTGGTGGTCATGAAACGTGCAATATAAATGCAAGCCTTCCTTTTATCTCTGCAATCTGAGTTCATCTTCCTGCTGGAAGCGTCTGTCTTGTCAATAATTTGTTCCCCATTTTGTGAGGGGTGTCGCTAAACGAAAGCCGTGCCCCCTGCTGAGCCTCCTGTATCCCGCGAGGCGGTTATTGCTGTTCTGGTGGTCTAGCTGCCAATTTTCTGCCCACTTCTCTGTCCTCCTCTCCATGTGAAGGGATGTGGCCATAAATTCCCCACACTCCCCCCCACCCGCCCTAACCCTGTCTATCTCTGCGGCTCAGATAGTCATTCTCCAGCTGTAGGTCTGGACAGCAAGTGCTGGCAGCATGATCGACCATGGGGGGCAGGGGGGGAAGAGCATCAAAGCCCCATTGCACCTCACCCAATGTCCAGCATTGGTCGCGTGGGTGGGGGGGAAGGGGGGGAGCTGGCCTGCCTTTCTACCTCAGGGGCACCGAAGCCAGTTCTCGGGCCTGGTTGAGGGCAGCTAACTCGGCACCGTTAGACTGCTTTCTCATTACATTTTTCTTTCGCGCTGTCAGTTATAACAATCGCAGTGTCAGAGCCTTGACTTTAGCAAGCTCACGTTACGCAACCCGACATGAGTCACTCCAATCGAATGATTCAACAAGATTCTTTACTATTGAGCTCACAATGCGCTACAGAACTCCGGTGCCAAGTGTTACCATGCCAACCTGACCATAGCAAACAATGGTTTGCTCTAAACGCTTCTACCAATTCTAGCTTTTGAAGCCTGAATTCTACGCCCACTAACGCTAATCTACAATACTTTATTCGACATACAAGGCAGACTTTAGATAACTTGCAGCCAAGAAGACGCACTCTCACGCTCATCAAAATCTCTCCCAGTGATTCCGTTACCATGGCTACATGATCCACCGAAGCACCTTCTGGGCCTGAATCTTCCCCCTTGTCGGGTGCGCCCGATCAGCGGGCTTGGGAGCGATCGGGGAAACGGGACCCCCGACTGCGATCGGCCCCCGGCCGCGATTTCACGCTGACTGACGCTTCGAGAGAGCCCCCTGAAGGCATAACGGCCGCCTCCGACAGCTGCAGACCTGCAAATAATAAAAGCCAGCTCGAAAAAGCTGCAAACAAAAAAAAAAATATTGTCCGTGCAGCACAATCGAGCACCCAAAAGCAGACCTCACAAAAACACTGCCCCCCCCCCACCCCCCCAGATATTTCTCTTTTTATTTTATTTCCTGACGGAGATTTCATCCCGCCCTTGGATGAGGCTTCATCAAAAACGTGAAGGCCGCCTGGCCCGATTGGCCCATCCTCCAAGGGTAAGGCTGGACGGGCCACGAGAAATGGCAGACAATTGCACCTTTGGGCTTAATTGCCCGCTTCATTGTTGGCAGGCGCGCTCTTGACTGCCATGCCTGCCCACCGAGTGAAATATCCCGCGAGTGCGCGATGACATCGGGACGCTCGCCCTACGTCATCTCGAGCGTTTTTATGCCCGTTCGGGTCGGGTGCGCACCTGCCCGCAGAACGTAAAATTCCACCCCCAACAAGTGACCAACCGATGTCCCAGAGCCTTAAGGCTTGAATGAGTGACTTCCCCACTTTTTCAGTGTCTCATTTTTTAACAAAGCACTTTCTTGAGTAGAACTGACAGCTGTTTTAATCCATTCTGTGCCGATTTCCCTCTGCATCACCACCACCCCCCCCCCCCCACAAACCAAGAAGACAGACACACGTGCTATTATGACACAGCAGCTGGGTAAAAACTGAGTTGTTTAAATCCCAGAGGGAAACTTGAACAATTGTCATGACTTATATTTTCAACTGGTATGTTTGACATGCAGCTCTGAATTCAGGAATAAAATCACCGAGCCTCAAGAGGTTTTTTATGTAAAGCTAAATTAAACATTTATTCATTTAACAACAAATTAAACACATACACATGTCTACAAATTACTACCATAATAACTTTTAAACAAACCCCTAAATTAATCATTCCCAAGTAAATCTTCACCAAGGCAACAATGACCCATAGACTTTAGACAGACACCAGGCAAAGCACATTTGACCTTACAAATTCAAAATTCCTTGCAATGTGGTTCCTTTGTAGATACAGTTGTAAGGCTTACTTGCTGCTTACTTTATGCCTCTGACTTATACCTAGCTTCCCCTTTGAAAGTAAATTTTCCATTGTATTACTAGGTTTTTAAATTTTACCTCTCCTAACAATAATCCTTTCATTCCACCAATTTTATTATTAATATAAAGGCATTACTTGGCGTCTCCCAGCTAGGTGCAAGATTTTACCCATTCTTTTGAATGGTTTATTCAACAAATGCAAATTTACACTTTACCTTCTCCTCCTTCAGTTTTAACATCTCAAACTACTGTACAGCAAAGTACCCAATCTAGCTGGCTTTAATCTAATTAAGACACACAGACACAGACCCTACTACAATTCCAATTTAAAAATAATTTCCAATAACATTATAGACATTAATATCTCTTTATGACAGGCTTTGAATTCAGTAATAATAAAACCACTGAGTCTCAAGAGGTTTTTTATAAAACTAAATTAAACATTTATTAGTACCAGAAAAATTGAAAGCACATACATATGTCTACAAAATTACTACTATAATAACTACAAAAATACCCTAATTAATCTGACTCTCAGTTACACACCCTGTTAAGACAACAGTAAAACTCATAGATTTAAAAAGACCCCAGGCAAAGCACATTTGACCTTATGAATTCAAAATGAGGTTCCTTGCAGATACAGATGCAGGCTTACAGGCTGGTTAGATCTTAAATGCCCCTGACTCACACACACAAACTCCTTTCTGGTTATACATAGCTTTTCCATTGAATGTAAATTTCCCATTGTATTACTAGGGTTTTAACATCACATCTTCTAACAATGACATTTTCCTCCCACTAACTTTATTAGTAATATAAACACATCGCATGGCATCTCCTAGCTAGGTGCAAGATTTTACCCCCACTCTTGAGTGCTTTATTGAACAAATGCAAATGTACACTTTACCTTCTAACTTCCTTACTGTTCACCTAATTACCATTTCAAACCTACAGCTTTCTGTACATCAAAGCACCCAGACTAGACTTTAATCCAACTAAGACACACACGCAGACACAGACACCAGTAAACTCTATTTAAAAATATAATTTCTAATAACATTATCGACATTAATCTCTTCATCACACACACACAAACACACACTCTCACAGCGAGCTACATTGGAATACATGGATGTTGTGAACCCAAATTCCCATAGGCGCTAGGGAGAGGCCTTGTGTGTAGGCCTCGGTTATACCCCGCCTTTACAAATCAGTTAATGGCTATGTGTCTGCCCCTGCCTTGCAGTGACGATTATGGTGAGTAATTCTGTCCTTCCATCACAGGGGCGCAGGCTGTATATTCATTGAGATGGTGGAAGGTTGTCCGGCTTTCCCCGGTGTCTCTGATATCACGGAGCAGCTGCAGAGAATCTGGGCAGTAAGTGACTTTCGATGTTGCAATGACTCAGAGAAGCGACGCTGTAATCGGGGTTTGAACCCAGCTCAGACTGAGAGGAAGGAATGACCGAAGGCCCATGGAAACGGGTGGGGGCCTTGGTTTGAATCCATAGACCCATAGAAATGTTAACGGTGCAGAAAGAGGCCATTCAGCCCATTGTGTCTGCGCTGGTCAAAAAGAGAAAAAAGAAACTATTCACTCATTTTAATCCCACTTTCCAGTCTTGCAGGTTACAGCGCTTCAGATGCAGATCCAAGTACCTTTTCAATGAGTTGAGCGTTTCAGCCTCAACCACCAACTTAGGCAGTGAATTCCAGGCACTCACCACCCTCTGGGTGAAAAAGCTTTTCCTCGTTTCCCCTCTAATCCTTCTACTGATCACCTTAAATCTGTGCCCCCTGGTAAGTGACCCCTCAGCAAGGGGAAACTAGTCTTTACTGTCTACCCTATTTGGGCCTCTCATAATTTTGTACACCTCAATTAGGTCACCCCTTAGCCTCCTCTGTTCAAAGGAAAACAACCCCAGCATGTCCAATCTCTCCTCATAGCTGCAATTTTCAAGCCCTGGCAACATTCCTGTAAATCTCCTCTGTACTCTCTCCAGAGCAATTATGTCCTTCCTGTAATGTGGCGACCAGAACTGTACACAAAATTCCAGCTGTGGCCTAACCAGCGTTTTATACAGTTCCAGCATTACATTCCTGCTTTTGTATTCAATACCTCACCCAATAAAGGAAAGCGTTCTATATGCTTTCTTTACCACCTTATCCACCTGTCCTGCTACCTTCAAGGACCTGTGGACACGCACTCCAAGGTCTCTCACTTCTTCACCCACTCTCAACAACTTCCCATTTATTGAGTATTCCCTGGCTTTGTTTGCCTTCCCCAAATGCATTACCTCACACTTTTCCGGATTGAATTCCATTTGCCACTTCTCCACCCGCTCAACCAAACCATTGCTATCATTCTGGAGTCAACAGCCATCCTCTTCATTATCAACTACACAGTCAATTTTTGTGTCATCTGCAAATTTCCCAATCATGCCTCCCATATTTAAGTCTAAATCATTAATATATACAACAAACAACAAGGGACCCAACACTGAGCCCTGTGGAACACCACTGGAAACTGTTTCTCATTCACAAGAACATCCATCGACCATTATCCTTTGTTTCCTGTCACAGCCAATTTTGGATCCAACCTGCCACATTCCCCTGTATCCCATGAGATCTCACTTTCCTGACCAGTCTGCCATGTGGGACCTTGTTATTAATCCCCCTTGTTACTAACTCAAAAAATTCTATTCAGTTAGTAAGACACGATCTTTGCCTAAAAAAACCATGCTGACTATCCCTGATCAATTTGTGCCTTTCTAAGTGAAAGTTTATCCTCTTTTTCAGAATTGTTTCCAATAATTTGCCCACCAATGAAGTCAGACTGACCGGCCTGTAAATTTCTGGCCTTTCCCTCGCACCCTTTTTAAAATAACGATACAACCTTCGCAGACCCTCCAATCCTCTGGGACCTCGCCTGTATCTAGTGAGGATTGGAAACTGATCCCCAGAGCATCCGTTATTTCCTCCCTGGTTTCCTTCAACAACCTGGGATGCAATCCATCCACCCCTGGTGATTTATCCACCTTCAAGGATATTAGTCCCCCCAGTACTTCCTCTCTCACTCTGCTTATTGTATCTAATATTTCACACCCCTCCTCTTTAACTGGAATATCTGCATCATCCCTCTCCTTAATGAAGACAAAGACAAGGTACTCATTGAGAACCCTGCCCACGTCTTCAGCATCAACACACAAGTTTCATGTACATCTCTGATAGGCCCTACCCTTTCCTTTGTGATTCCCTTGCTGTTAATGTACTGGTAAAACATCTTAGGATTTTCTTTGATTTTGCCTACCAGTGTTTTTTTCATATCCTCTCTTTGCTTTCCTAATTTCCATTTTTACTTCACCCTGTACTTTCTAAACTCCTCTAGGCTTTCCACAGTATTAAGTCTTTTGTGACTATCATAAGCATTGTTTTCTGCCTGATGTTGGCCCGTATGCTTCTGAATAGCCAGGGGGCCCTAGATTTGGCAGTACCACCCTTTTTCTTTGTGGGGTCATGTGTGTACTGTGCCCGTGGAATCTCACCTTGGAATGCCTCAAGGCAGGGCAGCAGTGGCGTGGAGTTCAGAGGCCCTGGTGGAATTTTATGGCCCCTCCCATAGCGACAGGGCCACAAAATTCCGCTCAGCATCAGGATCCAAATGATGTCACTTGACCCTGATTTGCATGTGTGCAGATTGGCACGCACTCATTTCCAGAGAGAGCTCCGGACACCGGGATTCACGACTGCCTGAACCCCAGTGGCTCAGTGGGATAGAGCCCCTTCCTTGGGTCCCCATTCACTGAAGGCAAACGTGGTGAGAGTCAGGCCGCGATCGACCACGGTGAGTCTGAACGGTGGCCGTTGAAACTACACACGTGAATGTAAAGTGTTTGAGATGGCAGAGAGTGCAGTTGGAGGTGACCATTCTGAATCTGACCGGGGAATCTATTTCCAGGTGCTGGGCTTTCCCACAGAAGAGAGCTGGCCCGGAGTCTCTGTACTCCCGAACTACAGCACAGGTAAATGCCCCAAAATCACTCACCCATCCGGGGACTGCGGGGGGGGGTGGGGGGGTGGGGGGAAGCCTGGGTAATATATTGGAGTTCAGTCTGGGTTTGATATAATGCAGTTCAGTCTTGGTGATATATTGGGGTTCAGTCTGGGTCATATATTGGGGTTCAGTCTGGGTCATATATTGGGGTCCAGTCTGGGTGATATATTGGGGTTCAGTCTGGGTCATATATTGGGGTTCAGTCTGGGTGACGTATTGGAGTTTAGCCCGGGTGTGATACATTGGGGTTCAGTCTGGGTGACGTATTGGAGTTTAGCCTGGGTGTGATACATTGGGGTTCAGTCTGGGTGATATATTGGGATTCAGCCCGGGTGTGATACATTGGGGTTCAGTCCGGGTGACGTATTGGAGTTTAGCCCGGGTGTGATACATTGGGGTTCAGTCTGGGTGATATATTGGGATTCAGCCCGGGTGTGATACATTGGGGTTCAGTCCGGGTGACGTATTGGAGTTTAGCCCGGGTGTGATACATTGGGGTTCAGTCTGGGTGATATATTGGGATTCAGCCCGGGTGTGATACATTGGGGTTCAGTCCGGGTGACGTATTGGAGTTTAGCCCGGGTGTGATACATTGGGGTTCAGTCTGGGTGATATATTGGGATTCAGCCCGGGTGTGATACATTGGGGTTCAGTCCGGGTGACGTATTGGAGTTTAGCCCGGGTGTGATACATTGGGGTTCAGTCCGGGTGACGTATTGGAGTTTAGCCCGGGTGTGATACATTGGGGTTCAGTCCGGGTGACGTATTGGAGTTTAGCCCGGGTGTGATACATTGGGGTTCAGTCCGGGTGACGTATTGGAGTTTAGCCCGGGTGTGATACATTGGGGTTCAGTCCGGGTGACGTATTGGAGTTTAGCCTGGGGGTGATATATTGGGGTTCAGTCTGGGTGATATGTTGGAGTTCAGTCTGGGTGATATGTTGGAGTTCAGTCTGGGTGATATGTTGGAGTTCAGTCTGGGTGATATGTTGGAGTTCAGTCTGGGGTGATATATTGGGATTCAGTCTGGGGTGATATGTTGGGGTTCAGTCTGGGGTGATGTATTGGGGTTTGGCTGTGTGTCTGTTGGGGTGGGTTTGTTACATGACGTGGTTTGTGAGTATATCTGGTGATGGTGGGTGTTCTGATGGTGATGTTGGGCCAGTCCTGTCATGGTTCTCCCTCTTTTCTCTTGACAGAGCACTTTATACCTCACCCGCCTCAGAAACTGGGCCATGTTTGGAAAAGGTGAGTGTTGTTTTGGAGGAATTTACCATAGGGGAGCAACCCTGTGGGTTCTGTAAAGAGTAGCAGTTTAGGTTGAGACGTTGCCTCTCTGTGTTCCCCACTCCTCCTCTGGCTGGTTCACTGCTCATCTTTCAGACTATTGTAGTTTTAGCTGACCCTGGGTTAAAAAACAGAAAGTGTAACTGGGAATATCACAGGTTACTCCACACTCCTCTCACCTCTTGCCTGGAACCTCTCTCCACTCTTTTTCTCTCACTCTCTCCCTGTTTATTTCTCGCTCGCTCTATCTCCATCTGTTTGCTTCTCTTTCTTTCCACCTCTCGCCCATCCTCCTTCTTCAAACCTCTTTTTCCCATTTGGTCAGTGGCACCTTGAGGGGGCTGATCTCTGTCTCTGGAGACAAGATGCCTGCGGGGCTCAATTGTATTTCAGGATTGGCCTCTGATGGAGGCCCTGTGGCATGGTGGGTTGTGTCCCAGAAGCCCTGGGTTCAAATCCCACTCCAGGACTTGATGGCCAGGGAAGTCCGTGTTCATAGCACGGCCAAGCTGATTGTGTATTAACCTGTAAATCCTTCCAACACACGCCAATGACAGGTGGTAAGAGTGGGGGAGATACCTGGTCAGCCATGTGACAGAAAGCTGGAGTCTCTGTCATCACTATTCATAGCTCCAGACCACAATATGCCGATAAAGACGTATGTTGCTACAGCAACTCGGACTCCCTGAGTGTCAGATAGAAACATTTATCGCTCACTTCTGAATGTAGGAATGTCAACGAGAGACAGGGACAGGTGGAAGTAGGGGCCCTTGTTTTACAGGGTCTGTTAGCTCCTCATTCCCCCTACCTACTCATCAAAGCACTGCTGGGAGATTCCCCCTTCCACGTTTAGATTGCATTCCCAGATGCCTAAATTTGGCTGGCCTGACCTCTTCGCATCAACTGGTCCAAATTCTATTTGCATTTACACAACCAGGAACAACTGAATGAATGAGTTAATCTGCTCCAAAGAAGGTCAAAGCATGAATTCCTGAATTAACTGGTCTTTGTTAACGCACTTTTACAACTCTTAGCATTTTACTATTAAACATTAAAAGTAGTGGAACAATTGAGCTGATGTTACTAACCTGTTAATAACTGACAAGGTCGTTAAAACTCAGGTTACAAATTCAGTTTGAGGGTATTATTGTAGCACAGTTGAGCGTGAGTCAATACTACATCAGACTAAACTCAGTGTCCAAGATTGACAGGAGGTCAGTTTAACTCTTTTTTTGAGTCAACCAAATAAACTAAATTAACAAAATCAGGGGCAAAGCAAAAAGCAGCCCCTTAAAGGGAAACTGCAAAAACAAAGACAAAGTTTAAAGGAAACTTGCAAACGTTAAACCAAAATGTGATTAACAGGGTCAGTAAAACACCCCAGTCCCCACGATGCCCACCAAGCACAGAAGGCCTCGACAGTGCCGGCAGACACCGCGTAGAAGGTCAGTTTAGGCCCCATTTCAAAGTTGCCAAGTTAACAGATTTGAATAACTGATCTATCAGGTACATTAAAATCCAGTTAGTTCAGCCTATAGCTGATTTGCTTCCTAGCTACAACCTTTCCAAGTGAACCTTGCGTTAGTGAGTCATGCCGGCCAGCGAGGTGCTGGTGGCATGTTATCTATGTCACTATCTGCTGTCTCCTCCTCCTCCTCATGTTCCTCCTCCCCCTCAGGACTACCTGAAGCAGTCCTGTACTCTGCACATTGCTCCTCCTGCAGTTCCACACCTTGCTGCTGTGTGATGTTGTGCAGAGTGCAGCACACCACAACCCTCCTGGAGCCGCTGCCTGGTGTGGACTGAAGCTTGAAGCTTATCTTCAGCGTTGCTGATGGATTGTTTGCTGACACATCTGATGGCTTTCGCCGTATCGCTCCTGGGTCTCACTCTGTGGGCTCCTGGTACCATCAGTCCCTTGTCTCTGAGCAGGGAGCCGGCCGCTCTGCTTCACAGTGTGGAGAGGTCGGTGAGGGTGGCTGTCTTGCGCACGCCTGCAGAAACATCTTAATGTGGTTGCACACCAGCTGCACACTGATGGAGCGCAAACCCTTGACGGTCGGCGAACACTCCTGGGTGATCTGGGCAGGGAGCCACGTGTACACCGGCGATGACACCCCGTACCTGTGGGAAGCCAGTGGGAGCCACAGACTCAAGCACCCGCCAGTTCTGACCGATACCATCGCAGGGAAAGCTGTCACGATTGGTGACCCTGGCAAACAAACCCTTCAGCCACCCTTACACATCTGTGAGCCCCGCTGGCTGTGACAGCCTGCAAGTGTCTCCAGGCTCCAGCGCATCCCTGGAAGGACCCGGAGCCAAAGAGGTCGAGGGCGGAGGTGACATTGACAGCCACTGGGAAAGTGTGGCCACCGGCTCCAGTTAGCAACAGTAGGCAATAAAGCAGCTGAATACTTGCTGGCATACTTCCCCGTCCTGGTTTAATCACCTCAATTGTCCTTTTCTTCCCACTTTTCTTGAACTGGAGTATTCCAGGAAGCCAGGGAAACCTATAGAGCCAACGTTAAACTGCAAAACACGTTAATATTACTCTAATTGAGTGATTTAATAGAATGAAGTTGGCAACCTGCTTTGCCCAAGGTGAAGCAGTGGGGTGAGGGTTGGTGGGGGCGGTGTGTGGGAGTTAGACACATGGAGCCCAATGCACTGGAGTGAAGTGTTCACATTTTCCCCGGACTTCACCCCCCCCACCCCCACACTCCAGCCTGCGCAGTCACCCACATTAAAGTTCTTCTGTCTCTCTATCTGTGCCTTTGTCTTTCTGTGTCTCTGTCTCTATCTGCGTTGTTTCTCTCACTCTCTCGTTCGCTCTGTCTCTCTGTCTGTGTCGCTTTGTCTCTCTGTCACTTTCTGTCTCTCTCTATCTCTCTCTCCCTATCTGTGCCTTTGTTTCTCTCTCTGTCTGTGTTTCTCTCTCACTGTTTGTGTTTCCCTCTCTCTCTCGCTGTGTGTCTCTCTCTCTCGCTGTGTGTCTCTCTCTCTCGCTGTCTGTCTCTCTCTCTCTCTTTCTCTCTGGGTGGAATCATCCCAGATTTGCACTAAATGTAGTAGCGGGCGGGGAAAAGGATGTTTTACCCACTGGCTGCAATGGCAGGCTTTCACACCGTATCATCCCAATCCCGCCTCATTAATCATGCGTTCCCGGCGAACATAGCGGGCAGCCTCTGATTCGGCCACTACGCCGTCACCTCACTGCTTCGTCACACCGGGCGCCATGTTTAAAGTGTAGCCGCGCTCACACCTCCCAATGCTTCCAGACCAGGAGGGCGCCGGTGAAGACATGGCCCCAAAAGCCAAGAAGAGTCCAGCTACCTGCTGCATGTGACACATCCCTGGAACACCTTCTGGACACCGTGGGGACCCGCCACAGTGTCCTCTACCCCCCCTCTCTGGCCAGAGGAGGCCCGTGAGTCTCACCACTCCGGTTTGGGAGGAGGTGGCAGTGGTGGTCAGTACCAACGCGGCACAGAGGAGGTCGGCCATCCAGTGCAGATAGAGGATGGATGATCTCATCCGTGCTGCCAGGGTAAGGCAACCACCTCATCACTCTAAACTCACACACTCACAAGCCCATCACACATTCACTCACTGCCAACTCAAGGGACCTCACCACTCACTCTCTCACACACACCCTCACATCTCCATCTGGCCTCATCTCCTCTGGAGACAGCCTCCTCAGCCCTCACCATCTTGAGGACACTTGCACAGATCGACATTATAATGAAATGCAGATATATTACAATGAAGTTCACGACCTGTGGTGGCAGGAAACACATCCAGCCATTGACAGGTGGAGTGGACGATTGCAAACTGGTTTCACGACGTCGTGAAATTGATTTTTGGTCTTCCTGCCATATTGTCTGTTCACGCTGCCTTATACGTCTGCCGCCAATGGGAGCAGACAATTCCGCCCTCTGTCTCTCTCCCCAATTCCCTGTCTCTTTCTGTCCCCCTCTCTCTCTCTGTCCCCCTCTCTCTCTCTGTCCCCCTCTCTCTCTCTCTCTCTGTCCCCCTCTCTCTCTGTCCCCCTCTCTCTCTGTCCCCCTCTCTCTCTGTCCCCCTCTCTCTCTGTCCCCCTCTCTCTCTGTCCCCCTCTCTCTCTGTCTCTCTCTTTCTCTGTGTCTCTCTTTCTCTGTGTCTCTCTGTCTCTGTCTCTCTCTCTCTCCCACTCTCTCTCCCACTCTCTCTCCCACTCTCTCTCCCACTCTCTCTCCCACTCTCTCTCCCACTCTCTCTCCCACTCTCTCTCCCACTCTCTCTCCCACTCTCTCTCCCACTCTCTCTCCCACTCTCTCTCCCACTCTCTCTCTCTGTGTCTCTCTCCCACTCTCTCTCTCTCTGTGTCTCTCTCTCTGTGTCTCTCTCTCTGTGTCTCTCTCCCTCTCTCTCTCTGTGCCTCTCTCTCTGTGCCTCTCTCTCTGTGTCTCTCTCTCTGTGTCTCTCTCTCTGTGTCTCTCTCTCTGTGTCTCTCTCTCTGTGTCTCTCTCTCTGTGTCTCTCTCCCTCTCTCTCCCTCTCTCTCCCTCTCTCTCCCTCTCTCTCCCTCTCTCTCCCTCTCTCTCCCTCTCTCTCCCTCTCTCTCCCTCTCTCTCCCTCTCTCTCTCTGTGTCTCTCTCTCTGTGTCTCTCTCTCTGTGTCTCTCTCTCTGTGTCTCTCTCTCTGTGTCTCTCTCTCTGTGTCTCTCTCTCTGTGTCTCTCTCTCTGTGTCTCTGTGTCTCTGTCTCTGTGTCTCTGTCTCTGTGTCTCTGTCTCTCTCTCTCTGTCTCTCTCTCTCTGTCTCTCTCTCTCTGTCTCTCTCTCTCCCACTCTCTCTCTCTGTCTTTGTCTCTCTCTCTCTCTCTGTCGCTGTCTGTCTTTCTCTCTCTCTCTCTCTGTCTCTGTCTTTCTCTCTCTCTCTCTCTCTCTCTCTCTCCCTCTCTCTCTCTCTTCCCCTCTCTCTCTCTCTTCCCCTCTCTCTCTCTCTTCCCCTCTCTCTCTCTGTCTCTGTCTCTGTCTTTCTCTCCTTCTCTCTCTCTCTCTGGGCAGAATCATCCCAGATTTGCACTAAATGCGGTAGTAGGCGTGACAAAGATTATTTTACCTGTTGGCCGCAATGGTGGGTTTTCGGGGCTGTATCGGCCCATCCCTGGTGTGTCCCGCCTCATTATTAATGCATTCACAGGAAAGCTGCTGGATTGCTGATGGGGTGGCCTCTGATCTGCCCGCTTCACTGTCAGAGCAGGCCTTCACTAATGGGGCACCATATATAAAGGGGGCCCACTGTACACTCTCCAAGGGGTGGGAAGCTGCTGAAAAGTCATGTCTGCCAAAGGGAGGAAACATGCTGCCCCCAGATTTAGTGACGCCTCCCTCAGGCACCTACTGGACTCAGCGGAGGCTCATCTTAAAGTCCTCTACCCCCAGCTCTGGGCAAAGACCAGCAAGCAAGCTCACCCATCCAGCATGGGAGGCGGTGGCAGCAGAGGTCAGTGCCAATGCCCTGCAAAAGAGGACCGCCACCCAGTGCCACAAGAGGATGAATGATCTCTGTTCCGCCAGGGTAAGTCACTCTTCTCATCACTCTCAACTCACACACTCACAAAGCCATCACACATCCACAGGGATCTCACTCACTGCTGGTTCAAGGTGCATCACCATTCGCTCTCTCACACACACATTCATCTGCCCCGCGGATCATGTCATTCTGTCCATGGGACCACTCACCACCCACACAGGCTAGGCTTCCTTCTCATCTGGCCTGGCAGGTGACCTGCTTACACTCTCTCCATCTCTATTCATGCAGGACAAGCTGGCACACAACAACAGGGAGAGGTTGCAAGCTGATGGAGGAATGCCTGAAATCAAGGTCCTCACGGACTTTGAAAACAGAGCCATCCAGCTGGCCAGCGAGGATCTGGACTGTTCCTGTGCTGAAGGTAAGGTTCTCTCCGGTGAGGATCCAGCAGTGCAACATCCATCAGATAACCATGCTGTGAGTCCCCTGTTCTGCAGTCCCCTGCCATGCACTAATTATCTCTCTTTGCTTTCACAGCACATCTGGGGAGCAGCCAAGGGGGTCCACAAGCCAGGTACTCAACTCAAGCCCTGAAGACACTGCTGAAGAAGGATCTTATGAAACCCCAATTGAAGACTCATCACAGCGCTCACCCACACTCTCCACCAGCACAGAGACACACACCTCGGTGGGACCTCGTTCTAGAATAGCCTTGGGGTCACAATCTGGTGAGCACATCACACTGTCTTATCCACAGCAGGCGGCGACAGGGACTTCCCAGGACCCCGGTACTCGGAGGACTGCTGGAGACCAGAACGTTGCTGAGTCCGAGTCAGGTGACGAGTTCCTGGACTCGGTCATGTCACAGCTGCTGGAGCTGCAAAGGCAAGCTTGGGAACATCAGGAAGGGGTGTTCACTGCACTCCTCAGATTGCAAGGCACGATGGAGGAGTCCGTCCACCTTCAGGCTGAGGTGATAGTGCCAGTCAACACACCGAGGTTAACACTGGTAGGATGGTGGTTACTGTGGAGACCTTGGTCCAGGACATCGATCTTGCACTGCTGCGTGGGCTGAATTCCATCCCTGACACCATAGTAGGCCCCCAACAGTGTCAATGCAAGAGGTGCAGGGAAGGTCAATCTCACTCCAGCTTCCCCTTCTCCTCAAAGAGTCAGCCTGGGGCCCTCAGGCACCCATAGGGAGGAGGATCAGCAGGTGCACACTCCAGGCCCATCTCCCAAGGTGACTCTGGAAGTGTCTGGCCCATCTGAATCCCCTCTTCCTGTGACCTCAGCAGCTCCAGCTCCACAGCTCAAGGAGGGTGTCACTGCCACACAGCAGGACCCCGAGAGCAGACTAGGGCCCTCCAGGGGATGTCCATCAAGGTCATCACAGGGTGTAGCAGTCAGCAGGCTGCCTCCACCTCCGGTGTGGATGTTGGGAGAGCCCGATTAGGAAGGCTAAGAAGATGAGGTTGCACAGCCTGGACACAGGTGTTAATCACTTGTACATAATGTTCACTATTGCCCATAAACTCCCAATAATGTCTCCCTGTCTGTGACTCCTTGTTCTGATGAGCAGTGTTTGTATCACTCAGATGTGAAACCTTTCTGCACAAGATAAAGGCTGGTGTCTCTGTCCAGGGCCTCCTCCCTGTGCTATGTGCAGCCTTCAGACCACAGTGATGGTCCAGCCTCACACTCCCTGGATACATTACGGATGCCTGTGCATCGATGGTGCTTGTTATTACTGCCAGAATGTTGTGGGCAGGCGTCACAGAGTTCCCTTATTCTCTCCGTGTGCTCTCAGCACCTTTGAGATGGAGCTGGACCCCCCATTTCATCAGCATCTGTGACCAGTGACACTGTGTTTCCAAAGCACTCGGGTACTAAAGGCTGACAAAGGGTCAGATGCTTTTAAAGTTTCACAGCTGCGTCTCTATGAAATGACCCTGATCACAGAGTGTAAATGAGCTGCCTTTAGTCAGACAGGAGTCGGACATTCTCAGAGGCAGTGTGAAGATCCATGGAGTGTCCTCACTGCGTGTCATCATCATCCTCCTGCAATCGAGTGGCTATTAGGGCCTCTACTGCGTCTCCTAGACATGAGCCTGAGCACTGAGGGTATGTGCTCTGCCATCAGCCACACACGAGTCAAACATTCACAGATGCAAGGTGAGGATGTCAGGACTGCCCTCTCCACAAATCTAGCAGCTATGAGGGCTTCCCGAGTGCATCTGCCTCGTCTGGCCAGTGCGATGACCTCATCATCGTCAGCCTCTTCAACTCCTCTTCATCAGAGGAGACGTGCAGCTCCTCCATCTCCTCCTCAGCAGCACCTCCCCCGTTGAGGTGCCAGGTTGTGGAGCACGCACGATGATGTGCGACACTCTCTGGGGACTATATTGCTGGGCTCCACCAGACCTGTCGAGGCTCCAGAACCTCATTTTCAAAATACCAATCGTTTGCTCCACCAAAGCCCAGGTTGCAGCATGAGCCTCATTATACTGAGGCCGCCTCACGGGTGTCATCAGTCACGGTCTCTGTGGGTAGCCCTTATCCCAGAGGAGCCAACCCCGCAGCCTCTCTAGACCCTGGAAGACTCCGGGGACCTGAGACCTGCTAAGGATGTAGGAGTCGTGGACGCTGCCTGGGAATCGTGCACAGACCCACAGGATGTGTTTGTGGTGGTCACACACCAGCTGAACATTCAGCGAGTGGAAGCCCTTGCGGTTGATGTAGTTGACTGCTTGTTGCCAAGGAGACCTGAGCTCCACGTGAGTGCAGTCGCTGGCATCCTGCAGCTGTGGGGAACCCGAGATCTGGGCAAATCCCAGCGCTCTGGCTTCCTGGCTTTCCTGATCCCGGGCGAAATGCACAAAGTTCTGTATCTGCGTGAAGATGAAGTCAGTGACCTCCAGGATACACTTGTGGGTGGAGGCTTGTGAGATCCAGCACAGGTCAACTCTGGAAGGAGCCACTGGTGTAGAAATTGAGTGCCACAGTCACTTTCACGGCCACTGGCAGTGGATGCCCTCCATGTCCCCGTGACACCAAATCCCACAGTGGGTGGCAGATGTGACTGACCTGTTCTCTGGACATGCGCAGTCTTCAGCGACACTGCTTCTCAGTCATCTGCAGGAATGACAAGCGCTGTCTATAGACCCTGGGTCTAGTGAGGTGCCTACGAGCGATGGCTCGCTGTGGATGTTTCAGCGTGTTCAGCAGGCCCTGCCACCCCTTCATCCAGGGGGAGGTGCTCCTCCCTTTGCTGAGCTTGGCACTTCCACCACACTCTTCCTCTTCTCAGCTCCCAGTAAACCATGAGGCATCCCCCTAAATCACCAGGCTCCATGATCCTGATCGTCTCCTCCTGCAGGGTCAAACAGAGAGACACGTGGGTTAGTATATGTGTCCTAAGAACTTCTCTTGGTTAAGCCTGAAGGCCCCTTCACACATGCAGGAGAGTCCTGGCCACCACTAGGATGACCTGTGTGTAGTGCGTTCATTGGCATCCAAAACCCCACCCACCTCTGCCCCACTCCACCTGACCGATTGGCAGCAGCTTTGCCCATTGGACTGCATGCTGTGCTGTCAGCTCAGGTACAGGCATTCTCCTAACCCACACTGCAAGGCTGCACTGTTAGCTTGAACCATAATGGACACTGGTCCAAACCTTAGTAAAGCCACAGCAAGGGGCTGTGAGCACCTCCACCAGTGACTGTGACATGGGCACCTTCCACAGGGGGATTGTATAACTCGCTCATTCAGCCAATTGCTCTGTTTCCCCCTAAAACACACATTAGTTTGCAGTCTGTGCCCGAGGGCTGAAATATTCTGGAGCATTTGGTGACACTTTCATGCTTTTGTGTTGCTTGAGTGGGTGAGAAAGATTCAGAGGCCCAGCTCCCAGCGAGTCAATGGAGCTGCTGCTGAACGTCTCAGCTGTGGGAGAATGACAAGCTTTGAACAAACTTTTCCAAGCGCGTGGTCACTTCCTTCA
>NC_054478.1:141260944-141400041 GCF_017639515.1 Carcharodon carcharias | reverse complement strand
GGAATGGGACATGTGAGTGAGGAGAGAGGGGAATGGACAGTGAGTGAGGAGAGAGGGGAATGGACAGTGAGTGAGAGAGAGGGGGAATGGGACAGTGAGTGAGGAGAGAGGGGATGGGAAAGTGAGTGAGGAGAGAGGGGAATGGACAGTGAGTGAGGAGAGAGGGGGAATGGACAGAGTGTGAGGAGAGAGGGGGAATGGGACAGTGAGTGACGAGAGAGGGGGAATGGGACAGTGAGTGAGGAGAGAGCGGGAATGGACAGTGTGTGAGGAGAGAGCGGGAATGGACAGTGAGTGAGGAGAGAGAGGAAATGGACAGTGAGTGAGGAGAGAGGGGGAATGGGACAGTGAGTGAGGAGAGAGGGAAGGGACAGTGGTGTGAGGAGAGAGGGGAATGGGACAGTGAGTGAGGAGAGAGAGGGAATGGGACAGTGAGTGAGGAGAGAGGGGGAATGGGACAGTGAGTGAGGAGAGAGGGGGAATGGGACAGTGAGTGAGGAGAGAGGGGAATGGACAGTGAGTGACGAGAGAGGGGGAATGGGACAGTGAGTGAGGAAAGAGGGGGAATGGGACAGTGTGTGATGAGAAAGGTGGAATGGGTCAGTGAGTGAGGAGAAAGGGAGGGAATGGGAAAGTGAGTGAGGAGAGAGTGAGAATGGTACAGTGTGTGAGGAGAGAGGTGGAATGGGAACAGTGATGAGGAATAGTGGGGAATGGGACAGTGGAGAGAGGAGAGAGTGGAATGGGACAGTGAGTGAGGAGAGAGAGGGAATGGGACAGTAGTGAGGAGAGAGGTGGAATGGGACAGTGAGTGAGAAAGAGGGAATGGGACAGTGAGTGAGGAGAGAGGGAGGGAATGGACAGTGAGTGAGGAGAGAGGGGAATGGGACAGTGAGTGAGGAGAGAGTGGGAATGGGACAGTGAGTGAGAAGAGAGGGGAATGGACAGTGAGTGAGGAGAGGGAATGGGACAGTGAGTGAGGAGAGAGGGGGAATGGGACAGTGAGTGAGGAAGAGGGGAATGGGACAGTGATGAGAGAGAGAGAGGGAATGGGACAGTGAGTGAGGAGAGAGGGGAATGGGATGTGAGTGAGGAGAGAGGGGGAATGGGACAGTGAGTGAGAAGAGAGTGGAATGGGACAGTGAGTGAGGAGAGAGGGGAATGGGACAGTGAGTGAGGAGAGAGTGGAATGGGACTGTGAGGGAGAAAGAGAGGAATGGAGACTGTGTGAAGGAGAGAGTAGGGAATGGGACAGTGAGTGAGGAGAGAGGGGAATGGGACAGTGAGTGAGGAAGAGGGGGAATGGACAGTGTGTGAGGAGAGAGGGAAATGGGACAGTTGTGAGGAGAGAGGGGAAATGGGACATGAGTGAGGAGAGAGGGGAATGGGACAGTGAGTGAGGAGAGAGGGGGAATGGGACAGTGAGTGGAGAGAGGGGGAAGGGACAGTGAGTGAGAGAGAGGGGGAATGGGACAGTGAGTGAGAGAGAGGGGGAATGGTACAGTGAGTGAGGAGAGAGGAGGGAATGGGACAGTGAGTGATCGGAGAGCGGGAATGTGACAGTGTGTGAGGAGAGAGGGGGAATGGGACAGTGAGTGATCAGAGAGGGGGAATGGGACAGTGAGTGAGGAGAGAGGGGGAATGGGACAGTGAGTGAGGAGAGAGTGGAATGGACAGTGAGTGAGGAGAGAGGGGGAATGGGACAGTGAGAGAAGAGAGGGAGAATGGACAGTGAGTGAGGAGAGAGGGGGAATGGACAAGTGAGTGAGAGAGAGGGAATGGGACAGTGAGTGAGGAGAGAGGGGGAATGGGACAGTGAGTGAGGAGAGAGGGGGAATGGGACAGTGAGTGAGGAGAGAGGGGGAATGGGACAGTGAGTGAGGAGAGAGGGGAATGGGACAGTGAGTGAGGAGAGAGGGGAATGGGACAGTGAGTGAGGAGAGAGGGGAATGGGACAGTGAGTGAGGAGAGAGGGGAATGGGAGTGAGTGAGGAGAGAGGGGGAATGGACAGTGAGTGAGGAGAGAGGGGAATGGGACAGCGAGTGAGGAGAGAGATGGGAATGGGACAGTTATTGAGGAGAGAGTGGGAATGGGACAGTGAGTGAGAGAGGGGGGAATGGGACAGTGTTGAGGAAGAGAGGGGAATGGGACAGTGAGGAGGAGAGAGAGGAATGGGACAGTGATGAGGAGAAGAGGGAATGGGACAGTGAGTGAGAAGAGAGGGGGAATGGGACAGTGAGTGAGAGGAGAGGGGAATGGGAATGTGAGTGAGGAGAGAGGGGAATGGGAAGTGAGTGAGGGAGAGGGGAATGGACAGTGAATGAGGAGAGAGTGAGAATGGGACAGTGTGTGAGGAGAAAGGGGAATGGGACAGTGAGTGAGGAGAAGGGGAATGGTACAGTGAGTGAGGAGAGAGAGGGGGAATGGGACAGTGAGTGAGGAGAGAGGGGGAATGGGACAGTGAGTGAGGAGAGAGGGGAATGGGACAGTGAGTGAGGAGAGAGGGGAATGGGACAGTGAGTGAGGAGAGAGGAGGAATGGGACAGTGAGTGAGAGAGAGGGAAATGGGACAGTGAGTGAGGAGAGATGGGGAATGGACAGTGAGGAGAAGAGAGGGAGGGAATGGACAGTGAGTGAGGAAGAGTGAGGAATGGGACAGTGAGTGAGGAGAGAGGGGGAATGGGACAGTGAGTGAGGAGAGAGGGGGAATGGGACAGTGAGTGAGGAGAGAGGGGAATGGGACAGTGAGTGAGGAGAAGGGGGAATGGGACAGTGAGTGAGGAGAGGGGGAATGGGACAGTGAGTGAGGAGAGAGGGGGAATGGGACAGTGAGTGAGGAGAGAGGGGAATGGGACAGTGAGTGAGGAGAGAGGGGAATGGGACAGTGAGTGAGGAGAGAGGGGAATGGACAGTGAGTGAGAGAGAGGGGAATGGGACAGTGAGTGAGGAGAGAGGGGGAATGGGACAGTGAGTGAGGAGAGAGAGGGAATGGGACAGTGAGTGAGGAGAGAGGGGGAATGGGACAGTGAGTGAGGAGAGAGGGGGAATGGGACAGTGAGTGAGGAGAGACGGGGAATGGGACAGTGAGTGAGGAGAACGGGTGAACGGGACAGTGAGTGAGGAGAGAGGGGGAATGGGACAGTGAGTGAGGAGAGAGAGGGAATGGGACAGTGAGTGAGGAGAGAGGGAATGGGACAGTGAGTGAGGAGAGAGGGGAATGGGACAGTGAGTGAGGAGAGAGGGGAATGGGACAGTGAGTGAGGGAGAAGAGGGAATGGACAGTGAGTGAGGAGAGAGGGGGAATGGGAATAGTGAGTGAGAAGAGAGGGGAAATGGACAGTGAGTGAGGGAGAGGGGGAATGGGACATGTGAGTGAGAGAGAGGGGAAAGGGACAGTGAGTGAGGGAGAGTGGGAATGGGAGAGTGAATGAGGAGGGAGGGGGAATGGGACAATGAGTGAGGAGAGAGGGAGAATGGACAGTGTGGAGAGAGAGGTAATGGGACAGTGAGTGAGAGAGAGGGGAAATGGGACAGTGAGTGAGAGAGAGGGGGAATGGGACAGTGAGTGAGGAGAGAGGGGAATGGGACAGTGAGTGAGGAGAGAGGGGGAATGGACAGTGAGTGAGGAGAGAGGGGGAATGGACAGTGAGTGAGGAGAGAGGGAGGGAATGGGACAGTGAGTGAGGAGAGAGTGGGAATGGACAGTGAGTGAGGAGAGAGGGGAATGGGACAGTGAGTGAGGAGAGAGGGGGGAATGGGACAGTGATGAGGAGAGAGCGAGGGAATGGGACAGTGAGTGAGGAGAGAGGGGAATGGGACAGTGAGTGAGGAGAGAGGGGAATGGGACAGTGAGTGAGGAGAGAGGGAATGGGACAGTGAGTGAGGAGAGAGGGGAATGGGACAGTGAGTGAGGAGAGAGGGAATGGGACAGTGAGTGAGGAGAGAGGGGAATGGGACAGTGAGTGAGGAGAGAGGGGAATGGGACAGTGAGTGAGGAGAGGGGGAATGGGACAGTGAGTGAGGAGAGAGGGGAATGGGACAGTGAGTGAGGAGAGAGGGGGAATGGGACAGTGAGTGAGGAGAGAGGGGGAATGGGACAGTGAGTGAGGAGAGGGAGAATGGGACAGTGAGTGAGGAGAGAGGGGGAATGGGAAATGAGAGAGAGAAGGGGGAATGGGACAGTGAGTGAGGAGAGAGGGGAATGGGACAGTGAGTGAGGAGAGAGGGGGAATGGGACAGTGAGTGAGAGAGAGGGGAATGGGACAGTGAGTGAGGAGAGAGGGAATGGGACAGTGGTGAGGAGAGAGGGGAATGGGACAGTGAGTGAGGAGAGAGGGGGAATGGGACAGAGTGAGGAGAGAGGGGAATGGGACAGTGAGTGAGGAGAGAGGGGAATGGGACAGTGAGTGAGGAAGAGGGGGAATGGGACAGTGAGTGAGGAGAGAGGGGAATGGGACAGTGAGTGAGGAGAGAGGGGGAATGGGACAGTGAGTGAGAAGAGAGGGGGAATGACAGTGATGAGGAGAGAGGAGGAATGGACAGTGAGTGAGGAGAGAGGGGAATGGGACAGTGAGTGAGGAGAGAGGGGGAATGGGACAGTGAGTGAGGAGAGAGGGGAATGGGACAGTGAGTGAGGAGAGAGGGGGAATGGGACAGTGAGTGAGAGAGAGGGGGGAATGGGACAGTGAGTGAGGAGAGAGTGGGAATGGGACAGTGAGTGAGGAGAGAGGGGAATGGAGAGTGAGTGTGTGAGAGAGAGGGAATGGGACAGTGAGTGAGGAGAGAGGAGGAATGGACAGTGAGTGAGAGGAGAGGGGAATGGGACAGTGAGTGAGGAAGAGGGGGAATGGGACAGTGAGTGAGGAGAGAGTGGGAATGGGACAGTGAGGGAGGAGAGAGGGGGAATGGGACAGTGAGTGAGGAGAGAGGGGAATGGGACAGTGAGTGAGGAGAGAGGGGGGAATGGGACAGTGAGTGAGAGAGAGGGTGAATGGGACAGTGAATGAGGAGGGAGTGGGGGAATGGGACAGTGAGTGAGGAGAGAGGGGGAATGGGACAGTGAGTGAGGAGAGAGGGGGGAATGGGACAGTGAGTGAGGAGAGAGGGGGAATGGGACAGTGAGTGAGGAGAGAGAGGGAATGGACAGTGAGTGAGGAGAGAGGGGGAATGGGAGAGTGAGTGAGGAGAGAGGGGAATGGGACAATGAGTGAGGAGAGAGGCGGAATGAGA
The DNA here is from genome assembly GCF_017639515.1 of Carcharodon carcharias. Classification (NCBI taxonomy): domain Eukaryota; kingdom Metazoa; phylum Chordata; class Chondrichthyes; order Lamniformes; family Lamnidae; genus Carcharodon; species Carcharodon carcharias. The sequence goes on along the minus strand of NC_054478.1, from coordinate 141,394,811 downwards.
CAGTGTGTGAGGAGAGAGGGGGAATGGGGCCGTGAGTGAGGAGAGAGGAGCAAAGGGACAGTGAGTGAGGAGAGAGGGGGAATGGGACAGTGTGTGAGGAGAGAGATGGAATGGGACAGTGAGTGAGGAGAGAGATGGAATGGGACAGTGAGTGAGGAGAGAGGGGGAATGGGACAGTGAGTGTGGAGAGAGGGGGAATGGGACAGTGAGTGAGGAGAGAGGGGAATGGGACAGTGAGTGAGGAGAGAGGGGAATGGGACAGTGAATGATCGGAGAGGGGGAATGGGACAGTGAGTGAGGAGAGAGGGGGAATGGGACAGTGAGTGATCGGAGAGGGGGAATGGGACAGTGAGTGAGGAGAGGGGGAATGGGACGTGAGTGAGGAGGAAGGGGAATGGACAGTGAGTGAGGAGAGAGAGGGAATGGGCAGTGAGTGAGGAGAAGAGGGAATGGGACAGTGAGAGAGGAGAGAGGGGAATGGGACAGTGAGTGAGGAGAGAGGGAATGGGAGATGTGAGTGAGGAGAGATGGGGAATGGGACAGTGAGTGAGGAGAGAGGGGAATGGGACAAGAGTGAGGAGAGAGGGGGAATGGGACAGTGAGTGAGGAGAGAGGGGGAATGGGACAGTGAGTGAGGAGAGAGGGGAATGGGACAGTGAGTGAGAGAGAGGGGAATGGGACAGTGAGTGAGGAGAGAGGGGAATGGGACAATGAGTGAGGAGCGAGGGGGAATGGGACAGTGTGTGAGGAGAGAGGGGGAATGGGAAATTGAGTGAGGAGAGAGGTGGAATGCGACAGTGAGTGAGGAGAGATGGGGAATGGGACAGTGAGGGAGAAGAGAGGGAGGGAATGGGAGATGTGAGTGAGGAGAGAGTGGGAATGCGACAGTGAGTGAGGAGAGAGGGGAATGGGACAGTGAGTGAGGAGAGAGGGAGGGAATGGGACAGTGAGTGAGGAGAGAGAGGGAATGGGACAGTGAGTGAGGAGAGAGGGGGAATGGGACAGTGAGTGAGGAGAGGGGGAATGGGACAGTGAGTGAGGAGAGAGGGGGAATGGGACAGTGAGTGAGGAGAGAGGGGGAATGGGACAGTGAGTGAGGAGAGGGGGAATGTGACAGTGAGTGAGGAGAGAGGGAGTGAATGGGAAAGTGAGTGAGGATTGAGTTAGAATGGGATAGTGAGTGAGGAGAGAGGGGGAATGGGACAGTGAGTGAGGAGAGAGGGGGAATGGGACAGTGAATGAGGAGAGAGGGAGGGAATGGGACTGTGAGTGAGGAGAGAGTGAGGGAATGGGACAGTGAGTGAGGAGAGAGTGGGAATGGGACAGTGAGTGAGGAGAGAGGGGGAATGGGACAGTGAGTGAGTAGAAAGGGAGATTGGGACAGTGAGTGAGCGGAGAGCGGGAATGGGAGATGTGAGTGAGGAGAGAGGGGGAATGGGACAGTGAGTGTGGAGAGAGGGGGAATTGGACAATGCGTGAGGAGAGAGCTGGAATGGGACAGTGAGTGAGGAGAGAGGGTGAATGGGACAGTGATTGAGGAGAGAGGCGGAATGAGACAGTGTGTGAGGAGAGAGGGGGAATGGGGCAGTGAGTCAGGAGAGAGGGGGAATGGGACAGTGTGTGAGGAGAAAGCGGGAAAGGGACAGTGAGTGAGTAGAGAGATGGAATGGGACAGTGAGTGAGGAGAGGGGGAATTGGAGAGTGAGTGAGGAGAGAGCGAGGGAATGGGACAGTGAGTGTGGAGAGAGTGGGAATTGGAGAGTGAATGAGGAGAGAGCGAGGGAATGGGACAGTGAGTGAGGAGGGAGGGGGAATGGGACAGTGAGTGAGAAGAGAGGGGAAATGGGAAAGTGAGTTAGGAGAGAGGGGAAATGGACAGTGAGTGAGGAGAGAGGGGAATGGGACAGTGAGTGAGGAGAGAGGGGGAATGGGATGTGTGTGAGGAGAGAGGGGGAATGGGACAGTGAGTGAGGAGAGAGCAGGAATGGGACAGTGAGTGAGGAGAGAGGGGGAATGGGACAGTGAGTGTGGAGAGAGTGGGAATTGGACAATGCGTGAGGAGAGAGCTGGAATGGGACAGTCAGTGAGGAGAGAGGGTGAATGGGACAGTGAATGAGGAGAGTGGGGGAATGGGACAGTGAGTGAGGAGAGAGGGGGAATGGGACAGTGAGTGAGGAGAGAGGGGGAATGGGACAGTGAGTGAGGAGAGAGGGGGGAATGGGACAGTGACGTGAGAGAGAGGGGAGAATGGGACCAGTTGAGTGAGGAGAGAGGGGGAATGGGACTAGTGAGTGAGGAGAGAGTGGGAATGGGAGCAATGAGTGAGGAGAGAGGTGGGAATGGGAGAGTGAGTTGAGGAGAGAGGGTGAATGGGACAGTGAGTGAGAGAGAGGGGGAATGGGACAGTGAGTGAGGGAGAGAGGGGGAATGGGACAGTGAGTGAGGAGAGAGGGGGGAATGGGACAGTGACTGAGGAGAGAGGGGGAATGGGACAGTGAGTGAGAGAGCGAGGGGGAATGGGCACAATGAGTGAGGAGAGAGAGGGGGAATGGGACATTGAGGTGAGGAGAGAGGTGGAATGGGAGAGTGAGTGAGGAGAGAGGGGAATGGGACAGTGAGTGAGGAGAGAGGGGGAATGGGACAGTGAGTGAGGAGAGAGGGGGGAATGGGACAGTGATTGAGGAGAGCTGAGGGAATGGGACAGTGAGTGAGGAGAGAGTGGGAATGGGACAGTTACAGATGAGAGAGTGGGAATGGGACAGTGAGTGAGGAGAGAGTGGGAATGGGACAGTGAGTGAGGAGAGAGGGGGAATGGGACAGTGAACGAGGAGAGAGCGGGAATGGGACAGTGAGTGAGGAGAGAGGGGGAATGGGACAGTGAGTGAGGAGAGAGGGGGAATGGGACAGTGAGTGAGGAGAGAGGAGGAATGGGACAGTGAGTGAGGAGAGAGGGGGAATGGGACAGTGAGTGAGGAGAGAGGGAATGGACAGTGAGTGAGGAGAGGGGGAATGGGACAGTGAGTGAGGAGAGAGGGGAATGGGACAGTGAGTGAGGAGAGAGGGGGAATGGGACAGTGAGTGAGGAGAGAGGGGGAATGGGACAGTGAGTGAGGAGAGAGGGGGAATGGGACAGTGAGTGAGGAGAGAGGGGAATGGGACAATGAGTGAGGAGAGAGGAGGAATGAGACAGTGAGTGAGGAGAGGGGGAATGGGACAGTTAGTGAGGAGAGAGGGGAATGGGAAAGTGACTGAGGAGAGAGGGGGAATGGGACAGTGAGTGAGGAGAGAGGGGGAATGGGACAGTGAGTGAGGAGTGAGGGGGAATGGGATAGGTGAGTGAGGAGGAGGTGGAATGGGACAGTGAGTGAGGAGGGAGGGAATGGGACAGTGTGTGAGGAGAGAGGGGGAATGGGACAGTGAGTGAGGAGAACTTGAGGGAATGGGACAGTGAGTGAGGAGAGAGTGAGGGAATGGGACAGTGAGTGAGGAGAGAGAGGGAATGGGACAAGGGAGTGAGGAGAGACGGGGAATGGGACAGTGAGTGATCGGAGAGCGGGAATGGGACATGTGATGAGGAGAGAGTGGGAAATGGACAGTGTGTGAGGAGAGAGGGGGAATGGGACAGTGAGTGAGGAGATAGAGGGGAATGAGGCAGTGAGTGAGGAGTGAGGGGCAATGGGACAGTGAGTGAGGAGAGAGGGGGAATGGGACACTGTGTGATGAGAAAGTGGGAATGGGACAGTGAGTGAGTAGAGAGATGGAATGGGACAGTGAGTGAGGAGAGAGGGTGAATGGGACAGTGAGTGAGGAGAGAGGGGGAATGGGACAGTGAGTGAGGAGAGAGGGGGAATGGGACAGTGAGTGAGGAGAGAGGGGGAATGGGACAGTGAGTGATCGGAGAGGGGGAATGGGACAGTGAGTGAGGAGAGAGGGGGAATGGGACAGTGAGTGAGGAGAGAGGGGGAATGGGACAGTGAGTGAGGAGAGGGGGAATGGGATCGTGAATGAGGAGGAAGGGGGAATGGGACAGTGAGTGAGGAGAGAGAGGGAATGGGACAGTGAGTGAGGAGAGAGAGGGAATGGGACAGTGAGAGAGGAGAGAGGGGGAATGGGACAGTGAGTGATCGGAGAGAAGGAATGGGAGATGTGAGTGAGGAGAGAGATGGGAATGGGACAGTGAGTGAGGAGAGAGGCGGATTGGGACAGTGAGTGAGGAGAGAGGGGGAATGGGACAGTGAGTGAGGAGAGAGGGGGAATGGGACAGTGAGTGAGGAGAGAGGGAAAATGGGACAGTTTGTGAAGAGAGAGGGCAAATGGGGAAATGAGTGAGGAGAGAGCGGGAATGGGACAATGAGTGAGGAGCGAGGGGGAATGGGACAGTGTGTGAGGAGAGAGGGGGAATGGGAAATTGAGTGAGGAGAGAGGTGGAATGGGATAGTGAGTGAGTAGAGAGAGGGAATGGGACAGTGAGTGAGGAGAGAGGGAGGGAATGGGAAAATGAATGAGGAGAGAGTGAGAATATGACAGTGAGTGAGGAGAGAGCGCGAATGGGATAGTGAGTGAGGAGAGAGGGGGAATGGGATAGTGAGTGAGGAGAGAGGGGGAATGGGACAGTGAGTGAGGAGAGAGGGGGAATGGGACAGTGAGTGAGGAGAGAGGGAGGGAATGGGACAGTGAGTGAGGAGAGCTTGAGGGAATGGTACAGTGATTGAGGAGAGAGAAGGAATGAGACAAGGGAGAGAGGAGAGAGGGGGAATGGGACAGTGAGTGAGCAGAGAGGGGGAATGGGACAGTGAGTGAGGAGAGAGGGGAAATGGGACAGTGAGTGAGGAGAGAGGGGGAATGGGACAGTGAGTGAGGAGAGAGGGGGGAATGGGAACAGTGAGTGAGGAGAGAGGGGAATGGGACAGTGAGTGAGGAGAGGGGGGGAATGGAGACAGTGAGTGAGGAGAGACGGGGGAATGGGGACAGTGTGTGAGGTGAGAGGGGGAATGGGACAGTGTGTGAGGAGAGAGGGGGAATGGGACAGTGAGTGAGGAGAGAGGGTGGAATGGGACAGTGAGTGTGAGGAGAGAGGTGGGAATGGGACAGTGAGTGAGGAAGAGAGTGGAATGGGACAGGAGTGAGGAAGAGGGGGAATGGGACAGTGAGGTGAGGAGAGAGGGGGAATGGGACAGTGAGTGATGAGAGAGAGGGGGAATGGGAACAGTGAGGAGGAGAGAGTGGGGGAATGATCAATGAGTGAGGAGACGAGGGGGAATGGATCATGAGTGAGCAGAGAGGGGGAATGGACGATGTGAGTGAGGAGAGAGTAGAAACGGGACAGTGAGTGAGGAGAGAGAGGGAATGGGACAGTGAGTGAGGAGAGAGGGAAATGGGACAGTGAGTGAGGAGAGAGAGGGAATGGGACAGTGAGTGAGGAGAGAGATGGAATGGGACAGTGAGTGAGGAGAGGGGAATGGGACAGTGAAGTGGAGGAGAGGGGGAATGGGACAGTGAGTGAGAGAGAGAGGGAATGGGACAGTGAGTGAGGAGAGAGAGGGAATGGGACAGTGAGTGAGGAGAGAGATGGAATGGGACAGTGAGAGAGCGGAGAGGGGGAATGGGAGATGTGAGTGAGGAGAGAGGGGGAATGGGACAGTGAGTGAGGAGAAAGGGGTAACGGGACAGTGAGTGAGGAGAGAGGGTGAATGGGACAGTGAGTGAGGAGAGAGGGAATGGGAAGTGAGTGAGGAGAGAGGGGGAATGGGACAGTGAGTGAGAGAGAGGGGGAATGGGACAGTGAGTGAGGAGAGAGGGGGAATGGGGCAGTGAGTGAGGAGAGAGGGGGAATGGGACAGTGAGCCAGGAGAGAGCGGGAATGGGACAGTGTGTGAGGAGAAAGCGGGAAAGGGACAGTGAGTGAGTAGAGAGATGGAATGGGACAGTGAGTGAGGAGAGAGGGGGAATGGGACAGTGAGTGAGGAGAGAGGGGGAATGGGACAGTGTGTGAGGAGAAAGCGGGAAAGGGACAGTGAGTGAGGAGAGACGGGGAATGGGACAATGAGTGAGGATAGAGGGGGAATGGGACAGTGAGTGTGGAGAGAGGGGGAATGTGTCGGTGAGTGAGGAGAGAGGGGGAATGGGACAGTGAGTGAGGAGGGAGGCGGAATTGGACAGTTAGTGAGGAGAGAGGGGGAATGGGAAAGTGATGGAGGAGATAGTGGGGAATGGGACATTAAGAGAGGAGAGAGTGGGAATGGGACAGCGACTGAGGAGAGAGCGGGAATGGGACAGTATGTGAGGAGAGTCGTGGAAGAGGACGGTGAGTGAGAAGAGAGGGGGAATGGGACAGTGAGTGAGGAGAGAGGGAGGGAATGGGACAGTGAGTGAGGAGAGAGAGAGGGAATGGGACAGTGTGTGAGGAGAGAGGGGGAATGGGACAGTGAGTGAGGAGTGAGGGGGAATGGGAGATGTGAGTGAGAAGAGAGGGGGAATGGGACAGTGAGTGAGGGAGAGGGGAATGGGACAGTGAGTGAGAAGAGAGGAGGAATGGGACAGTGAGTGAGGAGAGAGTGGGAATGGGACAGTGAGTGAGGAGAGAGAGGGAATGGGATAGTAAGTGTGGAGAGAGGGGAAACGGGACAGTGAGTGAGGAGAGAGAGGGAATGTGACAGTGATTGAGGAGAGAGGGAAATGGGACAGTGAGTGAGGAGAGAGGGGAATGGGACAGTGTGTGAGGAGAGAGGGGAATGGGACAGTGAGTGAGGAGAGAGAGGGAATGGGACAGTGAGTGAGGAGAGAGGGGAATGGGACAGTGAGTGAGGAGAGAGGGGAATGGGACAGTGAGTGAGGAGAGAGGGGGAATGGGACAGTGAGTGAGGAGAGAGGGGAATGGGACAGTGAGTGAGGAGAGAGGGGAATGGGACAGTGAGTGAGGAGAGAGGGGGAATGGGACAGTGAGTGAGGAGAGAGGGGGAATGGGACAGTGAGTGAGGAGAGGGGGAATGGGACAGTGAGTGAGGAGGAGAGGGAATGGGACAGTGAGTGAGGAGAGAGAGGGAATGGGACAGTGAGTGAGGAGAGAGGGGGAATGGGACAGTGAGTGAGGAGAGAGGGGGAATGGGACAGTGAGTGATCGGAGAGAAGGAATGGGAGATGTGAGTGAGGAGAGAGATGGGAATGGGACAGTGAGTGAGTAGAGAGATGGAATGGGAAAGTGAGTGAGGAGAGAGGGGGAATGGGACAGTGAGTGAGGAGAGAGGGGGAATGGGACAGTGAGTGAGGAGAGAGGGGAAATGGGACAGTGAGTGAAGAGAGAGGGAAATGGGACAGTGAGTGAGGAGAGAGTGGGAATGGGACAGTGAGTGAGGAGAGAGGGGGAATGGGACAGTGAGTGAGGAGAGAGGGGGAATGGGACAGTGAGTGTGGAGAGAGGGAAATGGGACAGTGAGTGAGGAGAGAGAGGGAATGGGACAGTGAGTGAGGAGAGAGGGGGAATGGGACAATGAATGAGGATAGAGTGAGAATGGGACAGTGAGTGAGGAGAGGGGGAATGGGACAGTGAGTGAGGAGAGAGGGGGAATGGACAGTGAGTGAGGAGAGAGGGGAATGGGACAGTGAGTGAGGAGAGAGGGTGAAAGGGACAGTGAGTGAGGAGATAGAAGGGAATGGGACAATGAGTGAGGAGAGAGGAGGAATGAGACAATGTGTGAGGAGAGAGGGGGAATGGGGCAGTGAGTGAGGAGAGAGGGGGAATGGGACAGTGAGTGAGGAGAGAGGGGGATGGGACAGTGAGTGAGGAGAGGGGAATGGGACAGTGAGTGAGGAGAGAGGGGAAATGGGACAGTGCGTGAGGATAGAGGGGAATGGGACCAGTGCGTGAGGAGAGAGGCGGACTGGAACGAAGTGAATAGAGAGGGGACATGGACAGTGATGTGAGAGAGAGGGGGAATGGGACAGTGAGATGAGGATGAGAGAGGGAATGGGCCCCGGCAGTGAGTGAGAGAGAGAGGGAAGAATGGGATAGTGAGCTGAGCGAGAGAGGCGGAATGGGACAGTGAGTGAGACGAGAAGCGAGGAAAGGGACCGTGAGTGAGACAGCGAGAATGAATGGGACAAGTGAGTGAGGACGAGAGGGTGAATGGGACAGAGTGTGAGGAAAGAGGGAGGGAATGGGACAGTGAGAGAGGACCGAAATCGGGCAAAGGAGAACAGTCGAGTGCGGAGAGACTGTGGGAATGGGACAATTAAGTGAGGATAGAGGGGGAATGGGACAGTGAGTGAGGAGAAGGGGGAATGGTACAGTGAGTGGGAGAGAGGGGGAATGGGACAGTGAGTGAGGAGAGAGGGGGAATGGGACAGTGAGTGAGGAGAGAGGGGGAATGGGACAGTGAGTGAGGAGAGAGGGTGAATGGGACAGTGAGTGAGGAGAGAGGGGGAATGGGACAGTGAGTGAGGAGAGGGGGAATGGGATAGTGAATGAGGAGGAAGGGGGAATGGGACAGTGAGTGAGGAGAGCTTGAGGGAATGGTGCAGTGAGTGAGGAGAGTGAGGGAATGGGACAAGGGAGAGAGGAGAGAGGGGGAATGGGACAGTGAGTGATCGGAGAGAAGGAATGGGAGATGTGAGTGAGGAGAGAGATGGGAATGGGACAGTTATTGAGGAGAGAGTGGGAATGGGACAGTGCGTGAGGTGAGAGGGGGAATGGGACAGTGAGTGAGGAGAGAGGCGGATTGGAAAAAAAGTGAGTAGAGAGGGGGAATGGGACAGTGAGTGAGGAGAGAGGGGGAATGGGACAGTGAATGAGGAGAGAGGGGGAATGGGGCAGTGAGTGAGGAGAGAGGGGGAATGGGACAGTGAGCCAGGAGAGAGCGGGAATGGGACAGTGAGTGAGGAGAGAGGGGGAATGGGACAGTGAGTGAGGAGAGAGAGGGAATGGGACAGTGAGTGAGGAGAGAGGGGGAATGGGACAGTGAGTCAGGAGAGAGATGGAATGGGACAGTGAGTGAGGAGAGAGCTGGAATGGGACAGTGAGTGAGGAGAGAGGGTGAATGGGACAGTGAGTGAGGAGAGAGGGGGAATGGGACAGTGAGTGAGGAGAGAGGGTGAATGGGACAGTGAGTGGGGAGAGAGGGTGAATGGGACAGTGAGTGAGGAGAGAGGGGAATGGACAATGCGTGAGGAGAGAGCAGGAATGGGACAGTGAGTGAGGAGAGAGGGGGAATGGGACATTGAGTATGGAGAGAGTGGGAATTGGACAATGCGTGAGGAGAGAGCAGGAATGGGACAGTGATGTGAGGAGAGAGTGGAAGGGACAGTGAGTGAGGAGAGAGGAGGAATGGGACAGTGAGTGAGGAGAGAGGGGGAATGGGACAGTGAGTGAGGAGAGAGGGGGAATGGGACAGTGAGTGAGGAGAGAGGGGGAATGGGACAGTGAGTGAGGAGAGAGGGGGAATGGGAGATGTGAGTGAGGAGAGAGTGGGAATGGGACAGTTATTGATGAGAGAGTGGGAATGGGACAGTGAGTGAGGAGAGAGGCGGAATGGGACAGTGAGTGAGGAGAAAGGGGGAACGGGATAGTGAGTGAGGAGAGAGGGGGAATGGGACAGTGAGTGAGGAGAGAGGGGGAATGGGACAGTGAGTGAGGAGAGAGGGAAAATGGGACAGTGATTGAGGAGAGAGGGAAATGGGACAGTGAGTGAGGAGAAACTGGGAATGGGACAGTGAGTGAGGAGAGAGAGGGAATGGGATACTGAGTGTGGAGAGAGGGGAAACGGCACAGTGAGTGAGGAGAGAGAGGGAATGTGACAGTGAGAGAGGAGAGAGTGTGAATGGACAGTGAGTGAGGAGAGAGAGGGAATGGGACAGTGAGTGAGGAGAGACGTGGAATGGGACAGTGAGTGAGGAGAGAGGAGGGAATGGGACAGTGAGTGAGGAGAGAGGGGGAATGGGACAGTGAGTGAAGAGAGAGGGGGAATGGGGAAATGAGTGAGGAGAGAGCGAGAATGGGACAATGAGTGAGGAGCGAGGGGGAATGGGACAGTGAGTGAGGAGAGAGGGCGAATGGGACAGTGAGTGAGGAGAGAGGGGGAATGGGATAGTGAGTGAGGAGGGAGGGGGAATGGGACAGTGAGTGAGGAGAGAGGGGGAATGGGACAGTGAGTGAGGAGAGAGGGAGGGAAAGGGACTGTGAGTGAGGAGAGCTTGAGGGAATGGGACAGTGAGTGCGGAGAGAGTGGGAATGTGACAAGGAGATGAGGAGAGAGGGGGAATGGGACAGTGAGTGAGGCAGAGAGGGGGAATGGGACAGTGAGTGAGGACGAGAGGGGGAATGGGAGATGTGAGTGAGGAGAGAGGGGGAATGGGACAGTGAGTGAGGAGAGACGGGGGAATGGGACAGTGAGTGGAGGATAGAGGGGGGAATGGGACATTGAGAGAGGAGAGAGTGGGAATGGGACAATGAGTGAGGAGAGAGGCGGAATGAGACAGTGTGTGAGGAGAGAGGGGGAATGGGACAGTGAGTGAGTGAGAGACAGGGAATGGGACGGGAGTGAGGAGAGAGGGGGAATGGGACAGTGAGTGAGGAGAGAGGGGGAATGGGACAGTGCGTGAGGAGAGAGGGTGAATGGGACAGTGAGTGAGGAGAGAGGGGGAATGGGACAGTGAGTGAGGAGAGAGGGGGAATGGGACAGTGATTGAGTGAGAGGGGGAATGGGAGATGTGAGTGAGGAGCGAGCTGGAATGCGACAGTGAGTGAGGAGAGATGGGGAATGGGACAGTGAAGGAGAAGAGAGGGAGGGAATGGGACAGTGAATGAGGAGAGAGTGAGAATATGACAGTGAGTGAGGAGAGAGCGCGAATGGGATATTGAGTGAGGAGAGAGGGGGAATGGGATAGTGAGTGAGGAGGGAGGGGGAATGGGACAGTGAGTGATCGGAGAGGGGGAATGGGAGATGTGAGTGAGGAGAGAGGGGGAATGGGACAGTGTGTGAGGAGAGACGTGGAAGAGGACGGTGAGTGAGAAGAGAGGGGGAATGGGACAGTGAGTGAGGAGAGAGGGAGGGAATGGGACAGTGAGTGAGTGAGAGAGAGGGAATGGGACAGGGAGTGAGGAGAGAGGGGTAATGGGATTGTGAGTGAGAAGAGAGGGGGAATGGGAGATGTGAGTGAGGAGCGAGCGGGAATGCGACAGTGAGTGAGGAGAGAGTGGGAATGGGAGAGTGAATGAGGAGAGAGCGAGGGAATGGGACAGTGAGTGAGGAGAGAGGGGGAATGGGACAGTGCGTGAGGAGAGAGGGGGAATGGGACAGTGAGTGAGGAGAGACGGGGAATGGGACAGTGAGTGAGGAGAGAGGGGGAATGGGACAGTGAGTGAGGAGAGAGGGGGAATGGGACAGTGCGTGAGGAGAGAGGGTGAATGGGACAGTGAGTGAGGAGAGAGGGGGAATGGGACAGTGAGTGAGGAGAGAGGGGGAATGGGACAGTGATTGAGTGAGAGGGGGAATGGGAGATGTGAGTGAGGAGCGAGCTGGAATGCGACAGTGAGTGAGGAGAGATGGGGAATGGGACAGTGAAGGAGAAGAGAGGGAGGGAATGGGACAGTGAATGAGGAGAGAGTGAGAATATGACAGTGAGTGAGGAGAGAGCGCGAATGGGATATTGAGTGAGGAGAGAGGGGGAATGGGATAGTGAGTGAGGAGGGAGGGGGAATGGGACAGTGAGTGATCGGAGAGGGGGAATGGGAGATGTGAGTGAGGAGAGAGGGGGAATGGGACAGTGAGTGAGGAGAGACGTGGGAAGAGGGACGGTGAGTGAGAAGAGAGGGGAATGACAGTGAGTGAGGAGAGAGGGAGGGAATGGGACAGTGAGTGAGTGAGAGAGAGGGAATGGGACAGGGAGTGAGGAGAGAGGGGGAATGGGATTGTGAGTGAGAAGAGAGGGGGAATGGGAGATGTGAGTGAGGAGCGAGCGGGAATGCGACAGTGAGTGAGGAGAGAGTGGGAATGGGAGAGTGAATGAGGAGAGAGCGAGGGAATGGGACAGTGAGTGAGGAGAGAGTGAGAATGGGACATTGTGTGAGGAGAGAGGGGTACTGGGAAAGTGAGCGAGGAGAGAGGGGAAATGGGACAGTGTGTGAGGACAGAGGGGGAATGGGACAGTGAGTGAGAAGAGAGGGGGAATGGGAGATGTGAGTGAGGAGAGAGTGGGAATGCGACAGTGAGTGAGGAGAGATGGGGAATGGGACAGTGAGGGAGAAGAGAGGGAGGGAATGGGAGATGTGAGTGAGGAGAGAGTGGGAATGCGACAGTGAGTGAGGAGAGATGGGGAATGGGACAGTGAGGGAGAAGAGAGGGAGGGAATGGGACAGTGAATGAGGAGAGAGTGAGGGAATGGGACAGTGAGTGAGGAGAGAGGGGGAATGGGACAGTGCGTGAGGAGAGAGGGGGAATGGGACAGTGAGTGAGGAGAGAGGGGGAATGGGACAGTGAGTGAGGAGAGAGCGAGAATGGGACAGTGAGTGAGGAGAGAGTGGGAATGGGACAGTGAGTGAGGAGAGAGTGGGAATGGGACAGTTGGTGAGGAGAGAGTGGGAATGGGACAGTGAGTGAGGTGAGAGGCGGAATGGGACAGTGAGTGAGGAGAGAGGCGGAATGGGACAGTGAGTGAGGAGAGAGGGGGAATGGGACAGTGAGTGATCGGAGAGGGGGAATGGGAGATGTGAGTGAGGAGAGAGGGGGAATGGGACAGTGAGTGAGGAGAGAGTGGGAATGGGACAGTGAGTGAGGAGAGAGGGAGGGAATGGGACAGTGAGTGAGGAGAGAGTGGGAATGGGACAGTGAGTGAGGAGAGAGGGGAATGGGATAGTGAGTGTGGAGAGAGGGGTAATGGGACAGTGAGTGAGGAGAGAGGGGGAATGGGACAGTGAGTGAGGAGAAAGTGGGAATGGGACAGTGAGTGAGGAGAACGGGTGAACGGGACAGTGAGTGAGGAGAGAGGTGGAATGGGACAGTGAGTGAGGAGAGAGGGGGAATGGGACAGTGAGTGAGGAGAGAGGGTGAAAGGGACAGTGAGTGAGGAGAGAGGGGAAATGGGACAGTGAGTGAGGAGAGAGGGGGAATGGGACAGTGAGTGAGGAGAGAGGGGGAATGGGACAGTGAGTGAGGAGAGAGAGGGAATGGGACAGTGATTGATGAGAGAGGGAAATGGGACAGTGAGTGAGGAGAGAGGGTGAATGGGACAGAGTGTGAGGAGAGAGGGAGGGAATGGGACAGTGAGTGAGGAGAGAGGGAGGGAATGGGACAGTGAGTGAGGAGAGAGTGGGAATGGGACAGTGAGTGAGGAGAGAGGGGGAATGGGACAGTGAGTGAGGAGAGAGAGGGAATGGGACAGTGATTGATGAGAGAGGGAAATGGGACAGTGAGTGAGGAGAGAGGGGGAATGGGACAGTGAGTGAGGAGAGAGAGTGAATGGGACAGTGAGTGAGGAGAGAGGGTTAACGGGACAGTGAGTGAGGAGAGAGAGGGAATGGGACAGTGATTGAGGAGAGAGGGAAATGGGACAGTGCGGGAGGAGAGAGGGGAATGGGACAGTGAGTGAGGAGAGAGGGGGAATGGGACAGTGAGTGAGGAGAGAGGGAGGGAATGGGACATGAGTGAGGAGAGAGCGGGAATGCGACAGTGAGTGAGGAGAGAGGGGGAATGGGACAGTGAGTGAGGAGAGAGGGGAAATGGGACAGTGTGTGAGGAGAGAGGGGGAATGGGACAGTGAGTGAGAAGAGAAAGGGAATGGGATAGTGAGTGAGGAGAGAGGGGGAATGGGACAGTGAGTGAGGAGAGAGAGGGAATGGGACAGTGAGTGAGGAGAGAGTGGGAATGGGACAGTGAGTGAGGAGAGAGGGGGAATGGGACAGTGAGTGAGGAGAGAGGGGGAATGGGACAGTGAGTGAGGAGAGGGGGAATGGGACAGTGAGTGAGGTGAGAGGCGGAATGGGACAGTGAGTGAGGAGAGAGGGGGAATGGGACAGTGAGTGAGGAGAGAGGGGGAATGGGACAGTGAGTGAGGAGAGAGAGGGAATGGGACAGTGAGTGAGGAGAGAGGGGGAATGGGACAGTGAGTGAGGAGAGAGGGGGAATGGGAGATGTGAGTGAGGAGAGAGGGGGAATGGGACAGTGAGTGATGAGAGAGGGAGGGAATGGGACAGTGAGTGAGGAGAGAGGGAGGGAATGGGACAGTGAGTGAGGAGAGAGGGGGAATGGGACAGTGAGTGAGGAGAGAGGGGGAATGGGACAGTGAGTGAGGAGAGAGGGGAATGGGACAGTGAGTGAGGAGAGAGGGGAATGGGACAGTGAGTGAGGAGAGAGGGAAATGGGACAGTGTGTGAGGAGAGGGGGAATGGGACAGTGAGTGAGGAGAGAGAGGGAATGGGACAGTGAGTGAGGAGAGGGGGAATGGGATAGTGAGTGAGGAGGGAGGGGGAATGGGACAGTGAGTGAAGAGAGAAGAGGGAATGGTGCAGTGAGTGAGGAGAGAGGGGGAATGGGACAGTGAGTGAGGAGAGAGGGAATGGGACAGTGAGTGAGGAGAGAGGGGGAATGGGACAGTGAGTGAGGAGAGAGGGGGAATGGGACAGTGAGTGAGGAGATAGAAGGGAATGGGATAGTGAGTGAGGAGAGAGGGGGAATGGGACAGTGAGTGAGGAGAGAGGGGGAATGGGATAGTGAGTGTGGAGAGAGGGGAATGGACAGTGAGTGAGGAGAGAGAGGGAATGGGACAGTGAGTGTGGAGAGAGGGAAATGGGACAGTGAGTGAGGAGAGAGAGGGAATGGGACAGTGAGTGAGGAGAGAGATGGAATGGGACAGTGAGTGAGGACAAAGGTGCAATTGGTCAGTGAGTGAGGAGAGAGGGGAATGTGACAGTGAGTGAGGAGAGAGGGAGTGAATGGGAAAGTGAGTGAGGAGAGAGTGAGAATGGGTCAGTGTGTGAGGAGAGAGGGGGAATGGGACAGTGAGTGAGGAGAGAGGGGGAATGGGAAAGTGAATGAGGAGAGAGTGAGAATATAACAGTGAGTGAGGAGAGAGGGCGAATGGGACAGTGAGTGAAGAGAGAGGGGGAATGGGACAGTGAGTGAGGAGAGAGGGGGAATGGGACAGTGATTGAGTGAGAGGGGGAATGGGAGATGTGAGTGAGGAGCGAGCTGGAATGCGACAGTGAGTGAGGAGAGATGGGGAATGGGACAGTGAAGGAGAAGAGAGGGAGGGAATGGGACAGTGAATGAGGAGAGAGTGAGAATATGACAGTGAGTGAGGAGAGAGCGCGAATGGGATATTGAGTGAGGAGAGAGGGGGAATGGGATAGTGAGTGAGGAGGGAGGGGGAATGGGACAGTGAGTGATCGGAGAGGGGGAATGGAGATGTGAGTGAGGAGAGAGGGGGAATGGGACAGTGTGTGAGGAGAGACGTGGAAGAGGACGGTGAGTGAGAAGAGAGGGGGAATGGACAGTGAGTGAGGAGAGAGGGAGGGAATGGACAGTGAGTGAGTGAGAGAGAGGGGAATGGGGACAGGGGAGTGAGGAAGAGAGGGGGAATGGGATTGTGAGTGAGAAGAGAGGGGGAATGGGAGATGTGAGTGAGGAGCGAGCGGGAATGCGACAGTGAGTGAGGAGAGAGGGGGAATGGGACAGTGAGTGAGGAGAGAGGGGGAATGGGACAGTGAGGGAGGAGAGAGGGAGGGAAATGGACAGTGAGTGAGGAGCGAGTGAGGGAATGGGACAGTGAGTGAGGAGAGAGTGAGAATGGGACAGTGTGTGAGGAGAGAGGGGGATTGGGACAGTGTGTGAGGAGAGAGAGGGAATGGGACAGTGTGTGAGGAGAGAGAGGGAATGGGACAGTGTGTGAGGAGAGAGGGGGAATGGGACAGTGAGTGAGGAGATAGAGGGGAATGGGACATTGAGAGAGGAGAGAGCGGGAATGGGACAATGAGTGAGGAGCGAGGGGGAATGGGACAGTGTGTGAGGAGAGAGGGGGAATGGGAAATTGAGTGAGGAGAGAGGTGGAATGGGATAGTGAGTGAGGAGAGAGAGGGAATGTGACAGTGAGTGAGGAGAGAGGGAGGGAATGGGAAAATGAATGAGGACAGAGTGAGAATATGACAGTGAGTGAGGAGAGAGCGCGAATGGGATAGTGAGTGCGGAGAGAGGGGGAATGGGATAGTGAGTGAGGAGGGAGGGGGAATGGGACAGTGAGTGAGGATAGAGGGGGAATGGGACAGTGAGTGAGGAGAGAGGGAGGGAATGGGACTGTGAGTGAGGAGAGCTTGAGGGAATAGTACAGTGATTGAGGAGAGAGTTGGAATGAGACAAGGGAGAGAGGAGAGAGGGGGAATGGGACAGTGAGTGAGCAGAGAGGGGGAATGGGACAGTGAGTGATCGGAGAGGGGGAATGGGAGATGTGAGTGAGGAGAGAGGGGGAATGCGACAGTGAGTGAGGAGAGAGGGGGAATGGGACAGTGAGTGAGGAGAGAGGCAGGGAATGGGACAGTGAGTGAGTGAGAGAGAGGGAATGGGACAGGGAATGAGGAGAGAGGG
The DNA here is from genome assembly GCF_017639515.1 of Carcharodon carcharias. Lineage (NCBI taxonomy): Eukaryota > Metazoa > Chordata > Chondrichthyes > Lamniformes > Lamnidae > Carcharodon > Carcharodon carcharias. Next base: position 141,378,246 of record NC_054478.1, on the reverse strand, counting down.
GGAATGGGATGGTGCGTGAGAAGAGAGGGGGAATGGGAGATGTGAGGGAGGAGCGAGCGGGAATGCGACAGTGAGTGAGGAGAGATGGGGACTGGGACAGTGAGGGAGAAGAGAGGGAGGGAATGGGACAGTGAATGAGGAGAGAGTGAGGGAATGGGATAGTGTGTGAGGAGAGAGGGGGAATGGGACAGTGAGTGAGGAGAGAGGGGGAATGGGACAGTGCGTGAGGAGAGAGGGTGAATGGGACAGTGAGTGAGGTGAGAGGGGGAATGGGACAGTGAGTGAGGAGAGAGGGGGAATGTGAGATGTGACTAAGGAGAGAGAGGGAATGGGACAGTGAGTGAGCAGAGTGGGAATGTGAGATGTGACTGAGGAGAGAGGGGGAATGGGACAGTGAGGGAGGAGAGAGAGAGGGAATGTGACCGTGAGTGAGGAGAGAGAGAGGGCATGGGAGAGTGAGTGAGCTGAGAGAGGGAATGTGACAGTGACTGAGGAGAGAGGGAGAATGGGACAGTGACTGAGGAGAGAGGGGGAATGGGACAGTGAGTGAGGAGAGAGGGGGAATGGGACAGTGAGTGAGGAGAGAGGGGGAATGGGAGAGTGAGTGAGGAGAGAGGGGGAATGGGACAGTGAGGGAGGAGAGAGGGAGGTAAATGGACAGTGAGTGAGGAGAGAGTGAGAATGGGACAGTGTGTGAGGGGAGAGTGGGATTGGGACAGTGTGTGAGGAGAGAGAGGGAATGGGACATTGTGTGAGGAGAGAGGGAGAATGGGACAGTTTGTGAAGAGAGAGGGGGAATGGGGAAATGAGTGAGGAGAGAGCGGGAATGGGACAATGAGTGAGTAGCGATGGGGAATGGGACAGTGTGTGAGGAGAGAGGGGGAATGGGATAATGAGTGAGGAGAGAGAGGGAATGGGACAGTGAGTGAGGAGAGAGGGAGGGAATGGGAAAGTGAATGAGGAGAGAGTGAGAATATAACAGTGAGTGAGGAGAGAGGGCGAATGGGACAGTGAGTGAAGAGAGAGGGGGAATGGGATAGTGAGTGAGGAGGGAGGGGGAATGGGACAGTGAGTGAGGAGAGAGGGAGGGAATGGGACAGTGAGTGAGGAGAGCTTCAGGGAATGGTACAGTGAGTGCGGAGAGAGTGGGAATGTGACAAGGGAGAGAGGAGAGAGGGGGAATGGGACATTGAGTGAGCAGAGAGGGGGAATGGGACAGTGAGTGATCGGAGAGGGGGAATGGGAGATGTGAGTGAGGAGAGAGGGGGAATGGGACAGTGAGTGAGGAGAGACGGGGAATGGGACAGTGAGTGAGGAGATAGAGGGGAATGGGACATTGAGAGAGTAGAGAGTGGGAATGGGACAGTGAGTGAGGAGAGAGGCGGAATGAGACAGTGTGTGAGGAGAGAGGGGGAATGGGACAGTGAGTGAGTGAGAGACAGGGAATGGGACAGGGAGTGAGGAGAGAGGGGGAATGGGATAGTGAGTGAGAAGAGAGGGGAAATGGGACAGTGAGTTAGTGGAGAGGGGGAATGGGAAATGTGAGTGAGGAGAGAGGGGGAAAGGGACACTGAGTGAGGGGAGAGTGGGAATGGGAGAGTGAATGAGGAGAGAGCGAGGGAATGGGACAGTGTGTGAGGAGAGAGGGGGAATGGGACAGTGAGTGAGAAGAGAGGGGGAATGGGAGATATGAGTGAGGAGAGAGTGGGAAGGCGACAGTGAGTGAGGAGAGATGGGGAATGGGACAGTGAGGGAGAAGAGAGGGAGGGAATGGGACAGTGAATGAGGAGAGAGTGAGGGAATGGGATAGTGTGTGAGGAGAGAGGGGGAATGGGACAGTGAGTGAGGAGAGAGGGTGAATGGGACAGTGCGTGAGGAGAGAGGGTGAATGGGACAGTGAGTGAGGAGAGAGGGGGAATGGGACAGTGAGTGAGGAGAGAGGGGGAATGGGACAGTGAGTGAGCAGAGAGTGGGAATGTGAGATGTGACTGAGGAGAGAGAGGGAATGGGACAGTGAGTGAGCAGAGAGTGGGAATGTGAGATTTGACTGAGGAGAGAGGGGGAATGGGACAGTGAGGGAGGAGAGAGAGAGGGAATGTGACAGTGAGTGAGGAGAGAGAGAGGGCATGGGAGAGTGAGTGAGCAGAGAGAGGGAATGTGACAGTGACTGAGGAGAGAGGGGGAATGGGAGAGTGAGTGAGCATCGAGGGGGAATGGGACCGTGAGTGAGCAGAGAGGTGGAATGGGACAGAGTGAGCAAGAGGAGGAATAGGAGAGTGAGTGAGGAGAGAGGGGGAATGGGACAGTGACGGAGGAGAGAGGGAGAATGGGACAGTTTGTGAAGAGAGAGGGGGAATGGCGAAATGAGTGAGGAGAGAGCGGGAATGGGACAATGAGTGAGGAGCGAGGTGGAATGGGATAGTGAGTGAGGAGAGAGGGTGAATGGGACAGTGAGTGAGGAGAGAGGGAGGGAATGGGAAAATGAATGAGGAGAGAGTGAGAATATGACAGTGAGTGAGGAGAGAGGGCGAATGGGACAGTGAGTGAGGAGAGAGGGGGAATGGGATAGTGAGTGAGGAGGGAGGGGGAATGGGACAGTGAGTGAGGAGAAAGGGGGAATGGGACAGTGAGTGAGGAGAGAGGTAGGGAATGGTACAGTGAGTGAGGAGAGCTTCAGGGAATGGTACAGTGAGTAAGGAGAGAGTGGGAATGTGACAAGGGAGAGAGGAGAAAGGGGGAATGGGACATTGAGTGAGCAGAGAGGGGGAATGGGACAGTGAGTGATCGGAGAGGGGGAATGGGAGATGTGAGTGAGGAGTGAGGGGGAATGGGACAGTGAGTGAGGAGAGACGGGGAATGGGACAGTGAGTGAGGAGATAGAGGGGAATGGGACATTGAGAGAGGAGAGAGGTGAAAAGGGACGGTGAGTGAGGAGATAGAGGGGAATGGGACATTGAGAGAGGAGAGAGTGGGAATGGGACAATGAGTGAGGAGAGAGGCCGAATGAGACAGTGTGTGAGGAGAGAGGGGGAATGGGACAGTGAGTGAGGATAGAGAGTGGGAATGGGACAGTGACTGAGGAGAGAGAGGGAATGGGACAGTGTGTGCGGAGAGACGTTGAAGAGGACGGTGAGTGAGGAGAGAGGGGGAATGGGACAGTGAGTGAGGAGAGAGGGAGGGAATGGGACAGTGAGTGAGTGAGAGAGAGGGAATGGGACAGGGAGTGAGGAGAGAGGGGGAATGGGATAGTGAGAGGGAAGAGAGGGGAAATGGGACAGTGAGTTAGCGGAGAGGGGGAATGGGAGATGTGAGTGACGAGAGAGGGGGAATGGGACAGTGAGTGAGGAGAGAGTGGGAATGGGACAGTGAATGAGGAGAGAGCGAGGGAATGGGATAGTGAGTGAGGAGAGAGTGAGAATGGGACATTGTGTGAGGAGAGAAGGTGAATGGGACAGTGGGTGAGGAGAGAGGGGGAATGGGACAGTGAGTGAGAAGAGAGGGGGAATGGGAGATGTGAGTGAGGAGAGAGCGGGAATGCGACAGTGAGTGAGAAGAGAGGGGGAATGGTGAAATGTGAGTGAGGAGAGAACGGGAATGCGACAGTGAGTGAGGAGAGAGGGGTACTGGGACAGTGTGTGAGGAGAGAGGGGGAATGCAACAGTGGGTGAGGAGAGAGGGGGAATGGGACAGTGAGTGAGAAGAGAGGGGGAATGGGACAGTGAGGAGAGAGCGGGAATGGTAGATGTGAGGGAGGAGAGAGCGGGAATGCGACAGTGAGTGAGGAGAGAGGGGGAATGGGACAGTGAGGGAGAAGAGAGGGAGGGAATGGGACAGTGAATGAGGAGAGAGTGAGGGAATGGGATAGTGAGTGAGGAGAGAGGGGGAAAGGGACAGTGAGTGAGGAGAGAGCGGTAATGGGAAAGTGCGTGAGGAGAAAGGGGGAATGGGACACTGAGTGAGGAGAGAGGGGGAATGGGACAGTGAGTGAACAGAGAGTGGGAATGTGAGATGTGACTGAGGAGAGAGGGGGAATGGGACAGTGAGGGAGTAGAGAGGGAGGGAATGTGACTGTGAGTGAGGAGAGAGGGTATGGGAGAGTGAGTGAGCAGAGAGAGGGAATGTGACAGTGACAGAGGAGAGAGAGGGAATGGGAGAGTTAGTGAGCAGAGAGGTGGAATGGGACAGTGAGTGAGCAGTGAGGGGGAATGGGACAGTGAGTGAGGAGAGAGGGGGAATGGGACAGTGAGTGAGCAGAGAGGGGGAATGGGACAGTGAAGGAGGAGAGAGGGAGGGAAATGGACAGTGAGTGAGGAGCGATTGAGGGAATGGGACAGTGAGTGAGGAGAGAGTGAGAATGGGACAGTGAGTGAGGAGAGAGGGGGAATGGGACAGTGAGTGAGCAGAGAGGGGGAATGGGACAGTGAGTGAGGATAGAGGGGGAATGGTTCAGTCAGTGAGGAGAGAGGGAGGGAATGGGACAGTGAGTGAGCGGAGAGGGGGAATGGGAGAGTTAGTGAGGAGAGAGGGGGCATGGGACAGTGAGTGAGGAGTGAGGGGGAATGGGATAGTGAGTGAGGAGGGAGGGGGAATAGGACAGTGAGTGAGGAGAGAGGGGGAATGGGACAGTGAGTGAGGAGAGCTTGAGGGAATGCTACAGTGAGTGAGGAGAGAGAGGGAATGGGACAGTGAGTGAGGAGAGAGGGGGAATGGGACAGTGAGTGAGGAGAGCTTGAGGGAATGGGACAGTGAGTGAGGAGTGAGGGGGAATGGGACTGAGTGAGGAGTGAGGGGGAATGGGATAGTGAGTGAGGAGGGAGGGGAAATGGGACAAGGGAGAGAGGAGAGAGGGGGAATGGGACAGTGACTGAGCTGAGAGGGGGAATGGGACAGTGAGTGATCGGTGAGGGGGAATGGGAGATGTGAGTGAGGAGAGAGTGGGAATGGGACAGTGTGTGAGGAGATAGAGGGGAATGCGACATTGAGAGAGGAGAGAGTGGGAATGGGACAATGAATGTGGAGAGAGGGGTAATGGGGCAGTGAGTGAGGAGATAGAGGGGAATGCGACATTGAGAGAGGAGAGAGTGGGAATGGGACAATGAGTGAGGAGAGAGGGGGAATGGGGCAGTGAGTGAGGAGTGAGGGGCAATGGGACAGTGAGTGAGCAGTGAGGGGGAATGGGACAGTGAGTGAGCAGAGAGGGGGAATGGGAGAGTTAGTGAGGAGATAGGGGGAATGGGACAGTGACTGAGGAGAGAGGGGGAATGGGACAGTGAGTGAGGAGAGAGGGGGAATGGGACAGTGAGTGAGGAGAGAGGGGGAATGGGACAGTGAAGGAGGAGAGAGGGAGGGAAATGGACAGTGAGTGAGGAGCGATTGAGGGAATGGGACAGTGAGTGAGGAGAGAGTGAGAATGGGACAGTGAGTGAGGAGAGAGGGGGAATGGGACAGTGTGTGAGGAGAGAGGGGGAATGGGAAATTGCGTGAGGAGAGTGGTGGAATGGGATAGTGAGTGAGGAGAGAGGGAGGGAATGGGAATGTGAATGAGGAGAGAGTGAGAATATGATAGTGAGTGAGGAGAGAGGGCGAATGGGATAGTGAGTGAGGAGGGAGGGGGAATGGGACAGTGAGTGAGGAGAGAGGGGGAATGGGACAGTGAGTGAGGAGAGAGGGAGGGAATGGGAAAGTGAATGAGGAGAGAGTGAGAATATGACCGTGAGTAAGGAGAGAGGGCGAATGTGACAGTGAGTGAGGAGAGAGGGGGAATGGGACAGTGAGTGAGAAGAGAGGGGGAATGGGACAGTGAGTGAGAAGAGAGGGGGAATGGGAGATGTGAGTGAGGAGAGAGCGGGAATGCGACAGTGAGTTAGGAGAGAGGGGGAATGGGACAGTGAGGGAGAAGAGAGGGAGGGAATGGGACAGTGAATGAGGAGACAGTGAGGGAATGGGATAGTGAGTGAGGAGAGAGGGGGAAGGGACAGTGAGTGAGGAGAGAGGGGGAATGGGACAGTGCGTGAGGAGAGGGGGTGAATGGGACAGTGAGTGAGAAGAGAAGGGGAATGGGACACTGAGTGAGGAGAGAGGGGGAATGGGACAGTGAGTGAGCAGAGAGTGGGAATGTGAGATGTGACTGAGGAGAGAGGGGGAATGGGACAGTGAGGGAGGAGAGAGGGAGGGAATGTGACAGTGAGTGAGGAGAGAGAGAGGGTATGGGAGAGTGAGTGAGCAGAGAGAGGGAATGTGACAGTGACTGAGGAGAGAGGGGGAATGGGAGAGTTAGTGAGCAGAGAGGTGGAATGGGCCAGTGAGTGAGCAGAGAGGGGGAATGGGACAGTGAGTGAGCGGAGATGGGGAATGGGACAGTTAGTGAGGAGAGAGGGGGAATGGGAAAGTGACTGAGGAGAGAGGGGGAATGGACAGTGAGTGAGGAGAGAGGGGGAATGGGACAGTGAGTGAGGAGTGAGGGGGAATGGGATAGTGAGTGAGGAGGGAGGTGGAATGGGACAGTGAGTGAGGAGGGAGGTGGAATGGGACAGTGAGTGAGGAGAGAGGGGGAATGGGACAGTGAGTGAGGAGAGAGGGGGAATGGGACAGTGAGTGAGGAGAGCTTGAGGGAATGGTACAGTGAGTGAGGAGAGAGAGGGAATGGGACAAGGGAGAGAGGAGAGAGGGGGAATGGGACAGTGAGTGATCGGTGAGGGGGAATGGAAATGTGAGTGAGGAGAGAGTGGGAATGGGACAGTGTGTGAGGAGAGAGGGGGAATGGGACAGTGAGTGAGGAGATAGAGGGGAATGAGACATTGAGAGAGGAGAGAGTGGGAATGGGACAATGAGTGAGGAGAGAGGGGGAATGGGACACTGTGTGATGAGAAAGTGGGAATGGGACAGTGAGTGAGTAGAGAGATGGAATGGGACAGTGAGTGAGGATAGAGGGGGAATGGTTCAGTCAGTGAGGAGAGAGGGGGAATGGGACATCGAGAGAGGAGAGAGTGGGAATGGGGCAGTGAGTGAGGAGAGAGGGGGAATGGGACAGTGCGTGAGGAGAGAGTAGTAATGGGACAGTGAGTGAGGAGAGAGAGGGAATGGGACAGTGAGTGAGGATAGAGGGGGAATGGTTCAGTCAGTGAGGAGAGAGGTAGGGAATGGGACAGTGAGTGAGGAGGGAGGGGGAATGGGACAGTGAGTGAGGAGAGAATAGGAATGGGACAGTGAGTGAGGAGAGAGGGGGAATGGGACAGTGAGTGAGGAGAGAGAGAGGGAATGGGACAGTGAGTGAGGAGAGAGGGGGAATGGGACAGTGAGTGAGGAGAGAGGGGGAATGGGACAGTGAGTGAGGAGAGCTTGAGGGAATGGTACAGTGAGTGAGGAGAGAGAGGGAATGGGACAAGGGAGAGAGGAGAGAGGGGGAATGGGACAGTGAGTGATCGGTGAGGGGGAATGGGAGATGTGAGTGAGGAGAGAGTGGGAATGGGACAGTGTGTGAGGAGAGAGGGGGAATGGGACAGTGAGTGAGCAGAGAGTGGGAATGTGAGATGTGACTGAGGAGAGAGGGGGAATGGGACAGTGAGTGAGCAGAGAGGGGGAATGGGACAGTGAGTGAGGATAGAGGGGGAATGGTTCAGTCAGTGAGGAGAGAGGGAGGGAATGGGACAGTGAGTGAGCGGAGAGGGGGAATCGGAGAGTTAGTGAGGAGAGAGGGGGAATGGGACAGTGAGTGAGGAGGGAGGGGGAATGGGACAGTGAGTGAGGAGAGAATAGTAATGGGACAGTGAGTGAGGAGAGAGGGGGAATGGGACAGTGAGTGAGGAGAGAGAGAGGGAATGGGACAGTGAGTGAGGAGAGAGGGGGAATGGGATAGTGAGTGAGGAGGGAGGGGGAATGGGACAGTGAGTGAGGAGAGAGGGGGAATGGGACAGTGAGTGAGGAGTGAGGGGGAATGGGATAGTGAGTGAGGAGGGAGGGGGAATGGGACAGTGAGTGAGGAGAGAGGGGGAATGGGTCAGTGGGTGAGGAGAGAGGGGGAATGGGACAATGAGTGACAAGAGAGGGGGAATGTGAAAGTGAGTGAGGAGAGGGAGGGAATGGGACAGTGAGTGAGGAGAGAGGGGGAATGGGACAGTGAGTGAGGAGAGAGGGGGAATGGGACAGTGAGTGAGGAGAGAGGGGGAATGGGACAGTGAGTGAGGAGAGAGGGGGAATGGGACAGTGAGTGAGGAGAGAGTGGGAATGGGACAGTGAGTGAGGTGAGAGGCGGAATGGGACAGTGAGTGAGGAGAGACGGGGAATGGGACAGTGAGTGATCGGAGAGCGGGAATGTGACAGTGTGTGAGGAGAGAGGGGGAATGGGACAGTGAGTGAGGAGAGAGGGGGAATGGGACAGTGAGTGAGGAGAGAGGGGGAATGGGACAGTGAGTGAGGAGAGAGGGGGAATGGGACAGTGAGTGAGGAGAGAGGGGGAATGGGACAGTGAGTGAGGAGAGAGGGGGAATGGGACAGTGAGTGAGGAGAGAGGGAGGGAATGGGACAGTGAGTGAGGAGAGAGTGAGAATGGGACAGTGAGTGAGAAGAGAGGGGAAATGGGACAGTGAGTGATGAGAAAGGTGGAATGGGTCAGTGAGTGAGGAGAAAGGGAGGGAATGGGAAAGTGAGTGAGGAGAGAGTGAGAATATGACAGTGAGTGAGGATAGAGGGCGAATGTGACAGTGAGTGAGGAGAGAGGGGAATGGGATAGTGAGTGAGGAGGGTGGGGGAATGGGACAGTGAGTGAGGAGAGAGGGGAATGGGACAGTGAGTGAGAAGAGAGGGGGAATGGGAGATGTGAGTGAGGAGAGAGCGGGAATGCGACAGTGAGTTAGGAGAGAGGGGGAATGGGACAGTGAGGGAGAAGAGAGGGAGGGAATGGGACAGTGAATGAGGAGAGAGTGAGGGAATGGGATAGTGAGTGAGGAGAGAGGGGGAATGGGACAGTGAGTGAGGAGGGAGTGAGGGAATGGGACAGTGCGTGAGGAGAGAGGGTGAATGGGACAGTGAGTGAGAAGAGAGGGGGAATGGGACACTGAGTGAGGAGAGAGGGGGAATGGGACAGTGAGTGAGGAGAGAGTGGGAATGTGAGATGTGACTGAGGGGAGAGGGGGAATGGGACAGTGAGTGAGCAGAGAGGGGGAATGGGACAGTGAGTGAGGATAGAGGGGGAATGGTTCAGTCAGTGAGGAGAGAGGGAGGGAATGGGACAGTGAGTGAGGCGGAGAGGGGAATGGGAGAGTTAGTGAGGAGAGAGGGGGAATGGGACAGTGAGTGAGGAGTGAGGGGGAATGGGATAGTGAGTGAGGGAGGGAGGGGGAATAGGACAGTGAGTGAGGAGAGAGGGGAATGGGACAGTGAGTGAGGAGAGCTTGAGGGAATGCTACAGTGAGTGAGGAGAGAGAGGGAATGGGACAGTGAGTGAGGAGAGAGGGGAATGGGACAGTGAGTGAGGAGAGCTTGAGGGAATGGGACAGTGAGTGAGGAGTGAGGGGGAATGGGACTGGAGTGAGGAGTGAGGGGGAATGGGATAGTGAGTGAGGAGGGAGGGGGAATGGGACAAGGGAGAGAGGAGAGAGGGGGAATGGGACAGTGAGTCAGGAGAGAGATGGAATGGGACAGTGTGTGAGGAGAGAGGGGGAATGGGACAGTGAGTGAGGAGAAAGGGGGAATAGGACAGTGAGTGAGGAGAGAGAGGGAATGGGACAAGGGAGAGAGGAAAGAGGGGGAATGGTACAGTGAGTGAGCAGAGAGGGGGAATGGGACAGTGAGTGAGGAGAGAGAGGGGAATGGGACAGTGAGTGAGGAGAGAGGGGGAATGGGACAGTGAGTGAGGAGAGAGGGGGAATGGGACAGTGAGTGAGGAGAGAGGGGAATGGGACAGTGAGTGAGGAGAGAGGGGAATGGGACAGTGAGTGAGGAGAGAGGGGAATGGGACAGTGAGTGAGGAGAGAGGGGAATGGGACAGTGAGAGAGAGAGGGGGAATGGGACAGTGAGTGAGGAGAGAGGGGGAATGGGACAGTGAGTGAGGAGAGAGGGGGAATGGGACAGTGAGTGAGGAGAGAGGGGGAATGGGACAGTGAGTGAGGAGAGAGGGTGAAAGGGACAGTGAGTGAGGAGATAGAAGGGAATGGGACAATGAGTGAGGAGAGAGGAGGAATGAGACAATGTGTGAGGAGAGAGGGGGAATGGGGCAGTGAGTGAGGAGAGAGGGGGAATGGGACAGTGTGTGAGGAGAGAGTAGGGAATGGGACAGGAGTGTGGAGAGAGGGGGAATGGGACATTAACGGAGAGAGGGGAGATGGGTCAGGTGAGTGAGGAGAGAGGGGAAATGGGACAGTGAGTGAGGAGAGAAGGGGGAATGGGACAGTGAGGAGGAGAGAGGGAGGGAAATGGACAGTGGAGTGAGGAGCGAGTGAGGGAATGGGACAGTGAGTGAGGAGAGAGGGGAATGGGACAGTGAGTGAGGGAGAGAGGGGGAATGGACAGTGTGTGAGGAGAGAGGAGGGAATGGGAAAGTGCGTGAGGAGAGTGGTGGGAATGGGATAGTGAGTGAGGAGAGAGGGAGGGAATGGGGAATGTGATGAGGAGAGAGTGAGGGAAATTGATAGTGAGTGAGGAGAGAGGGCGAATGGGACTGGTGAGTGAGGAGAGAGGGGGAATGGGATAGTGAGTGAGGAGGGAGGGGGAATGGGACAGTGAGTGAGGAGAGAGGGGGAATGGGACAGTGAGTGAGGAGAGAGGGAGGAATGGGAAAGTGAATGAGGAGAGAGTGAGAATATGACCGTGAGTAAGGAGAGAGGGGCGAATGTGACAGTGAGTGAGGAGAGAGGGGGAATGGGATAGTGAGTGAGGAGGGTGGGGGAATGGGACAGTGAGTGAGGAGAGAGGGGGAATGGGACAGTGAGTGAGAAGAGAGGGGGAATGGGACAGTGAGTGAGGAGAGAGGGAGGGAATGGGAAAGTGAATGAGGAGAGAGTGAGAATATGACAGTGAGTGAGGATAGAGGGCGAATGTGACAGTGAGTGAGGAGAGAGGGGGAATGGGATAGTGAGTGAGGAGGGTGGGGGAATGGGACATGAGTGAGGAGAGAGGGGGAATGGGACAGTGAGTGAGGAGTGAGGGGGAATGGGATAGTGAGTGAGGAGGGAGGGGGAATGGGACAGTGATTGAAGAGAGAGGGGGAATGGGTCAGTGGGTGAGGAGAGAGGGGGAAAGGGACAGTGAGTGAGAAGAGAGGGGGAATGTGACAGTGAGTGAGGAGTGAGGGAGGGAATGGGATTGTGAATGAGGAGAGAGTGAGAATATGATAGTGAGTGAGGAGAGAGGGCAAATGGGACAGTGAGTGAGGATAGAGGGGGAATGGGTCAGTGAGTGAGGAGAGAGGGAGGGAATGGGAAAGTGAATGAGGAGAGAGTGAGAATATGACAGTGAGTGAGGATAGAGGGCGAATGTGACAGTGAGTGAGGAGAGAGGGGGAATGGGATAGTGAGTGAGGAGGGTGGGGGAATGGGACAGTGAGTGAGGAGAGAGGGGGAATGGGACAGTGAGTGAGAAGAGAGGGGGAATGGGATATGTGAGTGAGGAGAGAGCGGGAATGCGACAGTGAGTTAGGAGAGAGGGGGAATGGGACAGTGAGGGAGAAGAGAGGGAGGGAATGGGACAGTGAATGAGGAGAGAGTGAGGGAATGGGATAGTGAGTGAGGAGAGAGGGGGAAAGGGACAGTGAGTGAGGAGAGAGGGGGAATGGGACAGTGCGTGAGGAGAGAGGGTGAATGGGACAGTGAGTGAGAAGAGAGGGTGAATGGGACACTGAGTGAGGAGAGAGGGGGAATGGGACAGTGAGTGAGCAGAGAGTGGGAATGTGAGATGTGACTGAGGAGAGAGGGGGAATGGGACAGTGAGTGAGCAGAGAGGGGGAATGGGACAGTGAGTGAGGATAGAGGGGGAATGGTTCAGTCAGTGAGGAGAGAGGGAGGGAATGGGACAGTGAGTGAGCGGAGAGGGGGAATGGGAGAGTTAGTGAGGAGAGAGGGGGAATGGGACAGTGAGTGAGGAGTGAGGGGGAATGGGATAGTGAGTGAGGAGGGAGGGGGAATAGGACAGTGAGTGAGGAGAGAGGGGGAATGGGACAGTGAGTGAGGAGAGCTTGAGGGAATGCTACAGTGAGTGAGGAGAGAGAGGGAATGGGACAGTGAGTGAGGAGAGAGGGGGAATGGGACAGTGAGTGAGGAGAGCTTGAGGGAATGGGACAGTGAGTGAGGAGTGAGGGGGTATGGGACTGAGTGAGGTGTGAGGGGGAATGGGATAGTGAGTGAGGAGGGAGGGGAAATGGGACAAGGGAGAGAGGAGAGAGGGGGAATGGGACAGTGACTGAGCTGAGAGGGGGAATGGGACAGTGAGTGATCGGTGAGGGGGAATGGGAGATGTGAGTGAGGAGAGAGTGGGAATGGGACAGTGTGTGAGGAGATAGAGGGGAATGCGACATTGAGAGAGGAGAGAGTGGGAATGGGACAATGAGTGAGGAGAGAGGGGTAATGGGGCAGTGAGTGAGGAGATAGAGGGGAATGCGACATTGAGAGAGGAGAGAGTGGGAATGGGACAATGAGTGAGGAGAGAGGGGGAATGGGGCAGTGAGTGAGGAGTGAGGGGCAATGGGACAGTGAGTGAGGAGAGAGGGGGAATGGGACAGTGAAAGAGGATAGAGGGGGAATGGTTCAGTCAGTGAGGAGAGAGGGGGAATGGGACATCGAGAGAGGAGAGAGTGGGAATGGGGCAGTGAGTGAGGAGAGAGGGGGAATTGGACATTGTGTGAGGAGAGAGGGGGAATGGGACAGTGAGTGAGGAGAGAGTAGTAATGGGACAGTGAGTGATGAGAGAGGGGGAATGGGACAGTGCGTGAGGAGAGAGTAGTAATGGGACAGTGAGTGAGGAGAGAGAGGGAATGGGACAGTGAGTGAGTAGAGAGGGGGAATGAGACCGTGAGTGAACCGAGAGGGGGAATGGGACAGTGTGTGAGGAGAGAGTATTAATGGGACAGAGTGTGAGGAGAGAGGGGGAATGGGACAGTAACGAGAGAGGGGGAATGGGTCGGTGCATGAGGAGAGAGGGTGAATGGGACAGTGAGTGAGGAGAGACGGGGAATGGGACAGTGAAGGAGGAGAGAGGGAGGGAAATGGACAGTGAGTGAGGAGCGATTGAGGGAATGGGACAGTGAGTGAGGAGAGAGTGAGAATGGGACAGTGAGTGAGGAGAGAGGGGGAATGGGACAGTGTGTGAGGAGAGAGGGGGAATGGGAAATTGCGTGAGGAGAGTGGTGGAATGGGATAGTGAGTGAGGAGAGAGGGAGGGAATGGGAATGTGAATGAGGAGAGAGTGAGAATATGATAGTGAGTGAGGAGAGAGGGCGAATGGGACTGTGAGTGAGGAGAGAGGGGGAATGGGATAGTGAGTGAGGAGGGAGGGGGAATGGGACAGTGAGTGAGGAGAGAGGGGGAATGGGACAGTGAGTGAGGAGAGAGGGAGGGAATGGGAAAGTGAATGAGGAGAGAGTGAGAATATGACCGTGAGTAAGGAGAGAGGGCGAATGTGACAGTGAGTGAGGAGAGAGGGGGAATGGGATAGTGAGTGAGGAGGGTGGGGGAATGGGACAGTGAGTGAGGAGAGAGGGGGAATGGGACAGTGAGTGAGAAGAGAGGGGGAATGGGACAGTGAGTGAGAAGAGAGGGGGAATGGGAGATGTGAGTGAGGAGAGAGCGGGAATGCGACAGTGAGTTAGGAGAGAGGGGGAATGGGACAGTGAGGGAGAAGAGAGGGAGGGAATGGGACAGTGAATGAGGAGACAGTGAGGGAATGGGATAGTGAGTGAGGAGAGAGGGGGAAGGGACAGTGAGTGAGGAGAGAGGGGGAATGGGACAGTGCGTGAGGAGAGGGGGTGAATGGGACAGTGAGTGAGAAGAGAGGGGGAATGGGACACTGAGTGAGGAGAGAGGGGGAATGGGACAGTGAGTGAGCAGAGAGTGGGAATGTGAGATGTGACTGAGGAGAGAGGGGGAATGGGACAGTGAGGGAGGAGAGAGGGAGGGAATGTGACAGTGAGTGAGGAGAGAGAGAGGGTATGGGAGAGTGAGTGAGCAGAGAGAGGGAATGTGACAGTGACTGAGGAGAGAGGGGGAATGGGAGAGTTAGTGAGCAGAGAGGTGGAATGGGCCAGTGAGTGAGCAGAGAGGGGGAATGGGACAGTGAGTGAGCGGAGATGGGGAATGGGAGAGTTAGTGAGGAGAGAGGGGGAATGGGAAAGTGACTGAGGAGAGAGGGGGAATGGGACAGTGAGTGAGGAGAGAGGGGGAATGGGACAGTGAGTGAGGAGTGAGGGGGAATGGGATAGTGAGTGAGGAGGGAGGTGGAATGGGACAGTGAGTGAGGAGGGAGGTGGAATGGGACAGTGAGTGAGGAGAGAGGGGGAATGGGACAGTGAGTGAGGAGAGAGGGGGAATGGGACAGTGAGTGAGGAGAGCTTGAGGGAATGGTACAGTGAGTGAGGAGAGAGAGGGAATGGGACAAGGGAGAGAGGAGAGAGGGGGAATGGGACAGTGAGTGATCGGTGAGGGGGAATGGGAGATGTGAGTGAGGAGAGAGTGGGAATGGGACAGTGTGTGAGGAGAGAGGGGGAATGGGACAGTGAGTGAGGAGATAGAGGGGAATGAGACATTGAGAGAGGAGAGAGTGGGAATGGGACAATGAGTGAGGAGAGAGGGGGAATGAGGCAGTGAGTGAGGAGTGAGGGGCAATGGGACAGTGAGTGAGGAGAGAGGGGGAATGGGACACTGTGTGATGAGAAAGTGGGAATGGGACAGTGAGTGAGTAGAGAGATGGAATGGGACAGTGAGTGAGGATAGAGGGGGAATGGTTCAGTCAGTGAGGAGAGAGGGGGAATGGGACATCGAGAGAGGAGAGAGTGGGAATGGGGCAGTGAGTGAGGAGAGAGGGGGAATGGGACAGTGCGTGAGGAGAGAGTAGTAATGGGACAGTGAGTGAGGAGAGCGAGGGAATGGGACAGTGAGTGAGGAGGGAGGGGGAATGGGACAGTGAGTGAGGATAGAGGGGGAATGGTTCAGTCAGTGAGGAGAGAGGGAGGGAATGGGACAGTGAGTGAGGAGGGAGGGGGAATGGGACAGTGAGTGAGGAGAGAATAGTAATGGGACAGTGAGTGAGGAGAGAGGGGGAATGGGACAGTGAGTGAGGAGAGAGAGAGGTAATGGGACAGTGAGTGAGGAGAGAGGGGGAATGGGACAGTGAGTGAGGAGAGAGGGGGAATGGGACAGTGAGTGAGGAGAGCTTGAGGGAATGGTACAGTGAGTGAGGAGAGAGAGGGAATGGGACAAGGGAGAGAGGAGAGAGGGGGACTGGGACAGTGAGTGATCGGTGAGGGGGAATGGGAGATGTGAGTGAGGAGAGAGTGGGAATGGGACAGTGTGTGAGGAGAGAGGGGGAATGTGACAGTGAGTGAGGAGAGTGAGAGGGTATGGGAGAGTGAGTGAGCAGAGTGAGGGAATGTGACAGTGACTGAGGAGAGAGGGGGAATGGGAGAGTTAGTGAGCAGAGAGGTGGAATGGGCCAGTGAGTGAGCAGAGAGGGGGAATGGGACAGTGAGTGAGCGGAGAGGGGGAATGGGAGAGTTAGTGAGGAGAGACGGGGAATGGGACAGTGAGTGAGGAGTGAGGGGGAATGGGATAGTGAGTGAGGAGGGAGGGGGAATGGGACAGTGAGTGAGGAGTGAGGGGGAATGGGATAGGGAGTGAGGAGGGAGGGGGAATGGGATAGTGAGTGAGGAGGGAGGGAGAATGGGACAGTGAGTGAGGAGGGAGGGGGAATGGGACAGTGAGTGAGGAGAGAGGTGGAATGGGACAGTGAGTGAGGAGAGCTTGAGGGAATGGTACAGTGAGTGAGGAGAGAGAGGGAATGGGACAAGGGAGAGAGGAGAGAGGGGGAATGGGACAGTGAGTGAGCTGAGAGGGGGAATGGGACAGTGAGTGATCGGTGAGGGGGAATGGGAGATGTGAGTGAGGAGAGAGGGGGAATGGGTCAGTGAGTGAGGAGGGAGGGGGAAAGGGACAGTGAGTGAGGAGAGAGTCGGAATGAGACAGTGAGTGAGGAGAAAGGGGGAACTGGAAAGTGAATGAGGAGAGAGGAGGAATGGGACAGTGAGTGAGGAGAGAGGGGAATGGGACAGTGAGTGAGGAGATAGAGGGGAATGCGACATTGAGAGAGGCGAGAGTGGGAATGGGACAATGAGTGAGGAGAGAGGGGGAATGGGGCAGTGAGTGAGGAGTGAGGGGCAATGGGACAGTGAGTGAGGATAGAGGGGGAATGGTTCAGTCAGTGAGGAGAGAGGGGGAATGGGACATCGAGAGAGGAGAGAGTGGCAATGGGGCAGTGAGTGAGGAGAGAGGGGGAATTGGACATTGTGTGAGGAGAGAGGGGGAATGGGACAGTGAGTGAGGAGAGAGTAGGAATGGGACAGTGAGTGATGAGAGAGGGGGAATGGGACAGCGCGTGAGGAGAGAGTAGTAATGGGACAGTAAGTGAGGAGAGAGAGGGAATGGGACAGTGAGTGAGGAGAGAGGGGGAATGGGACAGTGAGTGAGGAGAGAGGGGGAATGGGACAGTGAGTGAGGAGAGAGGGAGGGAATGGGACAGTGAGTGAGGAGAGAGGGAGGGAATGGGACAGTGTGTGAGGAGAGGAGGGGGAATGGGACAGTGAGTGAGGAGAGAGGGGGAATGGGACAGTGAGTGAGGAGTGAGGGGGAATGGGATAGTGAGTGAGGAGGGAGGGGGAATGGGACAGTGAGTGAGGAGAGAGGGGGAATGGGAGATGTGACTGAGGAGAGAGGGGGAATGGGACAGTGAGGGAGTAGAGAGGGAGGGAATGTGACTGTGAGTGAGGAGAGAGGTATGGGAGAGTGAGTGAGCAGAGGAGAGGGAATGTGACAGTGACAGTGGAGAGAGGGGGAATGGGAGAGTTAGTGAGGCAGAGGAGGTGGAATGGGACAGTGAGTGAGCAGAGAGGGGAATGGACAGTGAGTGAGCAGAGAGGGGGAATGGGACAGTGAGTGAGCAGAGAGGGGGAATGGGAGAGTTAGTGAGGAGATAGGGGGAATGGGACAGTGACTGAGGAGAGAGGGGGAATGGGACAGTGAGTGAGGAGAGAGGGGGAATGGGACAGTGAGTGAGGAGAGAGGGGGAATGGGACAGTGAAGGAGGAGAGAGGGAGGGAAATGGACAGTGAGTGAGGAGCGATTGAGGGAATGGGACAGTGAGTGAGGAGGGAGTGAGAATGGGACAGTGTGTGATGAGAGAGGGGGAATGTGACAGTGAGTGAGGAGAGAGGGGGAATGGGACAGTGAGTGAGGAGAGAGGGGGAATGGGACAGTGTGCGTGGAGAGGGAGGGAATGGGACAGTGTGTGAGGAGAGACGGAAATGGGACAGTTTGTGAAGAGAGAGGGGGAATGGGGAAATGAGTGAGGAGAGAGCGGCAATGGACAATGAGTGAGGAGCGAGGAGGAATGGGACAGTGTGTGAGGAGAGAGGGGGAATGGGAAATTGCGTGAGGAGAGAGGGGGAATGGGATAGTGAGTGAGGAGAGACGGGGAATGTGACAGTGAGTGAGGAGAGAGGGAGTGAATGGGAAAGTGAATGAGGAGAGAGTGAGAATATGATAGTGAGTGAGGAGAGAGGGCGAATGTGACAGTGAGTGAGGAGAGAGGGGGAATGGGATAGTGAGTGAGGAGGGTGGGGGAATGGGACAGTGAGTGAGGAGAGAGGGGGAATGGGACAGTGAGTGAGAAGAGAGGGGGAATGGGAGATGTGAGTGAGGAGAGAGCGGGAATGCGACAGTGAGTTAGGAGAGAGGGGGAATGGGACAGTGAGGGAGAAGAGAGGGAGGGAATGGGACAGTGAATGAGGAGAGAGTGAGGGAATGGGATAGTGAGTGAGGAGAGAGGGGGAATGGGACAGTGAGTGAGGAGAGAGGGGGAATGGGACAGTGCGTGAGGAGAGAGGGTGAATGGGACAGTGAGTGAGAAGAGAGGGGGAATGGGACACTGAGTGAGGAGAGAGGGGGAATGGGACAGTGAGTGAGCAGAGAGTGGGAATGTGAGATGTGACTGAGGAGAGAGGGGGAATGGGACAGTGAGGGAGGAGAGAGGGAGGGAATGTGACAGTGAGTGAGGAGAGAGAGCGGGTATGGGAGAGTGAGTGAGCAGAGTGAGGGAATGTGACAGTGACTGAGGAGAGAGGGGGAATGGGAGAGTTAGTGAGCAGAGAGGTGGAATGGGCCAGTGAGTGAGCAGAGAGGGGGAATGGGACAGTGAGTGAGCGGAGATGGGGAATGGGAGAGTTAGTGAGGAGAGACGGGGAATGGGACAGTGAGTGAGGAGTGAGGGGGAATGGGATAGTGAGTGAGGAGGGAGGGGGAATGGGACAGTGAGTGAGGAGTGAGGGGGAATGGGATAGTGAGTGAGGAGGGAGGGGGAATGGGATAGTGAGTGAGGAGGGAGGGAGAATGGGACAGTGAGTGAGGAGGGAGGGGGAATGGGACAGTGAGTGAGGAGAGAGCGGGAATGGGACAGTGAGTGAGGACAGCTTGAGGGAATGGTACAGTGAGTGAGGAGAGAGAGGGAATGGGACAAGGGAGAGAGGAGAGAGGGGGAATGGGATAGTGAGTGAGCTGAGAGGGGGAATGGGACAGTGAGTGATCGTGAGGGGGAATGGGAGATGTGAGTGAGGAGAGAGTGGGAATGGGACAGTGTGTGAGGAGAGAGGCGGAATGGGACAGTGAGTGAGGAGGGAGGGGAAAGGGACAGTGAGTGAGGAGAGAGGGGGAATGGGACAGTGTGAGGAGATAGAGGGGAATGGGACATTGAGAGACGAGAGAGGGGGAAAGGGAAGTGAGCGAGGAGAGAGGAGGAATGGGACAGTGAGTGAGGAGAGAGGGGGAATGGACAGTGAGTGAGGAAATAGAGGGAATGCGACATTGAGAGAGGCGAGAGTGGGAATGGGACAATGAGTGAGGAGAGAGGTGGAATGGGGCAGTGAGTGAGGAGAGAGTAGGAATGGGACAGTGAGTGATGAGAGAGGGGGAATGGGACAGTGAGTGAGCAGAGAGGGGGAATGGGACAGTGAGTGAGCAGAGAGGGGGAATGGGACAGTGAAGGAGGAGAGAGGGTGGGAAATGGACAGTGAGTGAGGAGCGATTGAGGGAATGGGACAGTGAGTGAGGAGAGAGTGAGAATGGGACAGTGTGTGATGAGAGAGGGGGAATGTGACAGTGAGTGAGGAGAGAGGGGGAATGGGACAGTGAGTGAGGAGAGAGGGGGAATGGGACAGTGTGCGTGGAGAGAGGAGGAATGGGACAGTGAGTGAGGAGAGAGGGAGAATGGGACAGTTTGTGAAAAGAGAGGGGGAATGGGAAATTGCGTGAGGAGAGAGGTGGAATGGGATAGTGAGTGAGGAGAGACGGGGAATGTGACAGTGAGTGAGGAGAGAGGGAGGGAATGGGAAAGTGAATGAGGAGAGAGTGAGAATATGATAGTGAGTGAGGAGAGAGGGCAAATGGGACAGTGAGTGAGGAGAGAGGGGGAATGGGATAGTGAGTGAGGAGGGTGGGGGAATGCGACAGTGAGTGAGGAGAGAGGGAGGGAATGGGACAGTGAGTGAGGAGAGAGGGGGAATGGGAGATGTGAGTGAGGAGAGAGCGGGAATGCGACAGTGAGTTAGGAGAGAGGGGTAATGGGACAGTGAGGGAGAAGAGAGGGAGGGAATGGGACAGTGAATGAGGAGAGAGTGAGGGAATGGGATAGTGAGTGAGGAGAGAGGGGGAAAGGGACAGTGAGTGAGGAGAGAGGGGGAATGGGACAGTTCGTGAGGAGAGAGGGTGAATGGGAGAGTGAGTGAGAAGAGATGGGGAATGGGACACTGAGTGAGGAGAGTGGGGGAATGGGACAGTGAGTGAGCAGAGAGTGGGAATGTGAGATGTGACTGAGGAGAGAGGGGGAATGGGACAGTCAGGGAGGAGAGAGGGAGGGAACGTGACAGTGAGTGAGGAGAGAGAGAGGGTATGGGAGAGTGAGTGAGCAGAGTGAGGGAATGTGACAGTGACTGAGGAGAGAGGGGGAATGGGCCAGTGAGTGAGGAGAGAGGGGGAATGGGACAGTGAGTGAGCGGAGAGGGGGAATGGGAGAGTTAGTGAGGAGAGACGGGGAATGGGACAGTGAGTGAGGAGTGAGGGGGAATGGGACAGTGAGTGAGGAGGGAGGGGGAATGGGACAGTGAGTGAGGAGAGAGGGGGAATGGGACAATGAGTGAGGAGAGAGGGGGAATGGGACACTGAGTGAGGAGAGAGGGGGAATGGGACAGTGAGTGAGAAGAGAGGGGGAATGGGACAGTGAGTGAGAAGAGAGGGGGAATGGGAGATGTGAGTGAGGAGAGAGCGGGAATGCGACAGTGAGTTAGGAGAGAGGGGGAATGGGACAGTTAGGGAGAAGAGAGGGAGGGAATGGGACAGTGAATGAGGAGAGAGTGAGGGAATGGGATAGTGAGAGAGGAGATAGGGGGAAAGGGACAGTGAGTGAGGAGAGAGGGGGAATGGGACAGTGCGTGAGGAGACAGGGTGAATGGGACAGTGAATGAGAAGAGAGGGGGAATGGGACAGTGAGTGAGGAGAGAGGGGGACTGGGACAGTGAGTGAGGAGAGAGAGGGGGAATGGGAGATGTGAGTGAGAAGAGAGGGGGAATGGGACAGTGAGTGAGGAGAGATGGAGGGAATGGGACAGTGTGTGAGGAGAGAGGGGGAATGGGACAGTGAGTGAGGAGTGAGGGGGAATGGGATAGTGAGTGAGGAAGGAGGGGGAATGGGACAGTGAGTGAGGAGAGAGGGGGAATGGGACAGTGAGTGAGGAGTGAGGGGGAATGGGATAGTGAGTGAGGAGGGAGGGGGAATGGGACAGTGAGTGAGGAGAGAGGGGGAATGGGACAGTGAGTGAGAAGAGAGGGGGAATGGGATATGTGAGTGAGGAGAGAGCGGGAATGCGACAGTGAGTGAGGAGAGAGGGAGGGAATGGGACAGTGAGTGAGGAGAGAGGGAGGGAATGGGACAGTGAGTGAGGAGAGAGAGAGGGAATGGGACAATGAGTGAGGAGTGAGGGGGAGTGGGACAATGAGTGAGGAGAGAGGGGGATTGGGACAATGAGTGAGGAGTGAGGGGGAATGGGACAGTGAGGGAGTAGAGAGGGACGGAATGTGACTGTGAGTGAGGAGAGAGGGTATGGGAGAGTGAGTGAGCAGAGAGAGGGAATGTGACAGTGACAGTGGAGAGAGGGGGAATGGGAGAGTTAGTGAGCAGAGAAGTGGATTGGGACAGTGAGTGAGCAGAGAGGGGGAATGGGACAGTGAGTGAGCAGAGAGGGGGAATGGGAGAGTTAGTGAGGAGATAGGGGGAATGGGACAGTGACTGAGGAGAGAGGAGGAATGGGACAGTGAGTGAGGAGAGAGGGGGAATGGGACAGTGAGTGAGGAGAGAGGGAGGGAATGGGACAGTGTGTGAGGAGAGAGGGGGAATGGGACAGTGAGTGAGGAGAGAGGGGGAATGGGACAGTGAGTGAGGAGTGAGGGGGAATGGGATAGTGAGTGAGGAGGGAGGGGGAATGGGACAGTGAGTGAGGAGAGAGGGGGAATGGGAGAGTGTGTGAGGAGAGAGGGGGAATGGGACAGTGAGTGAGAAGAGTGGGGGAATGGGAGATGTGAGGGAGGAGAGAGCGGGAAAGCGACAGTGAGTGAGGAGAGAGGGGGAATGGGACAGTGAGGGAGAAGAGAGGGAGGGAATGGGACAGTGAATGAGGAGAGAGTGAGGGAATGGGATAGTGAGTGAGGAGAGAGGGGGAAAGGGACAGTGAGTGAGGAGAGAGGGGGAATGGGACAGTGCGTGAGGTGAAAGGGGGAATGGGACACTGAGTGAGGAGAGAGGGTGAATGGGACAGTGAGTGAACAGAGAGTGGGAATGTGAGATGTGACTGAGGAGAGAGGGGGAATGGGACAGTGAGGGAGTAGAGAGGGAGGGAATGTGACTGTGAGTGAGGAGAGAGGGTATGGGAGAGTGAGTGAGCAGAGAGAGGGAATGTGACAGTGACAGTGGAGAGAGGGGGAATGGGAGAGTTAGTGAGCAGAGAGGTGGAATGGGACAGTGAGTGAGCAGAGAGGGGGAATGGGACAGTGAGTGAGCAGAGAGGGGGAATGGGACAGTGAGTGAGCAGAGAGGGGGAATGGGAGAGTTAGTGAGGAGATAGGGGGAATGGGACAGTGACTGAGGAGAGAGGGGGAATGGGACAGTGAGTGAGGAGAGAGGGGGAATGGGACAGTGAGTGAGGAGAGAGGGGGAATGGGACAGTGAAGGAGGAGAGAGGGAGGGAAATGGACAGTGAGTGAGGAGCGATTGAGGGAATGGGACAGTGAGTGAGGAGGGAGTGAGAATGGGACAGTGTGTGATGAGAGAGGGGGAATGTGACAGTGAGTGAGGAGAGAGGGGGAATGGGACAGTGAGTGAGGAGAGAGGGGGAATGGGACAGTGTGCGTGGAGAGGGAGGGAATGGGACAGTGTGTGAGGAGAGACGGAGAATGGGACAGTTTGTGAAGAGAGAGGGGGAATGGGGAAATGAGTGAGGAGAGAGCGGCAATGGGACAATGAGTGAGGAGCGAGGAGGAATGGGACAGTGTGTGAGGAGAGAGGGGGAATGGGAAATTGCGTGAGGAGTGAGGGGGAATGGGATAGTGAGTGAGGAGAGACGGGGAATGTGACAGTGAGTGAGGAGAGAGGGAGGGAATGGGAAAGTGAATGAGGAGAGAGTGAGAATATGATAGTGAGTGAGGAGAGAGGGCAAATGGGACAGTGAGTGAGGAGAGAGGGGGAATGGGACAGTGAGTGAGGAGAGAGGGAGGGTATGTGAAAGTGAATGAGGAGAGAGTGAGAATATGACAGTGATTGAGGAGAGAGGGCGAATGTGACAGTGAGTGAGGAGAGAGGGGGAATGGGATAGTGAGTGAGGAGAGAGGGGGAATGGGACAGTGAGTGAGAAGAGAGGGGGAATGGGAGATGTGAGTGAGGAGAGAGCGGGAATGCGACAGTGAGTTAGGAGAGAGGGGGAATGGGACAGTGAGGGAGAAGAGAGGGAGGGAATGGGACAGTGAATGAGGAGAGAGTGAGGGAATGGGATAGTGAGTGAGGAGAGAGGGGGAAAGGGACAGTGAGTGAGGAGAGAGGGGGAATGGGACAGTGCGTGAGGAGAGAGGGTGAATGGGACAGTGAGTGAGAAGAGAGGGGGAATGGGACACTGAGTGAGGAGAGAGGGGGAATGGGACAGTGAGTGAGCAGAGAGTGGGAATGTGAGATGTGACTGAGGAGAGAGGGGGAATGGGACAGTGAGGGAGGAGAGAGGGAGGGAATGTGACAGTGAGTGAGGAGAGAGAGCGGGTATGGGAGAGTGAGTGAGCAGAGTGAGGGAATGTGACAGTGACTGAGGAGAGAGGGGGAATGGGAGAGTTAGTGAGCAGAGAGGTGGAATGGGCCAGTGAGTGAGCAGAGAGGGGGAATGGGACAGTGAGTGAGCGGAGAGGGGGAATGGGAGAGTTAGTGAGGAGAGACGGGGAATGGGACAGTGAGTGAGGAGTGAGGGGGAATGGGATAGTGAGTGAGGAGGGAGGGGGAATGGGACAGTGAGTGAGGAGTGAGGGGGAATGGGATAGTGAGTGAGGAGGGAGGGGGAATGGGATAGTGAGTGAGGAGGGAGGGAGAATGGGACAGTGAGTGAGGAGGGAGGGGGAATGGGACAGTGAGTGAGGAGAGAGGGGGAATGGGACAGTGAGTGAGGAGAGCTTGAGGGAATGGTACAGTGAGTGAGGAGAGAGAGGGAATGGGACAAGGGAGAGAGGAGAGAGGGGGAATGGGATAGTGAGTGAGCTGAGAGGGGGAATGGGACAGTGAGTGATCGGTGAGGGGGAATGGGAGATGTGAGTGAGGAGAGAGTGGGAATGGGACAGTGTGTGAGGAGAGAGGCGGAATGGGACAGTGAGTGAGGAGGGAGGGGGAAAGGGACAGTGAGTGAGGAGAGAGGGGGAATGGGACAGTGTGAGGAGATAGAGGGGAATGGGACATTGAGAGACGAGAGAGGGGGAAAGGGAAAGTGAGCGAGGAGAGAGGAGGAATGGGACAGTGAGTGAGGAGAGAGGGGGAATGGGACAGTGAGTGAGGAGATAGAGGGGAATGCGACATTGAGAGAGGCGAGAGTGGGAATGGGACAATGAGTGAGGAGAGAGGTGGAATGGGGCAGTGAGTGAGGAGAGAGTAGGAATGGGACAGTGAGTGATGAGAGAGGGGGAATGGGACAGTGAGTGAGGAGAGAGGGGGAATGGGACAGTGAGTGAGCAGAGAGGGGGAATGGGACAGTGAAGGAGGAGAGAGGGAGGGAAATGGACAGTGAGTGAGGAGCGATTGAGGGAATGGGACAGTGAGTGAGGAGAGAGTGAGAATGGGACAGTGTGTGATGAGAGAGGGGGAATGTAACAGTGAGTGAGGAGAGAGGGGGAATGGGACAGTGAGTGAGGAGAGAGGGGGAATGGGACAGTGTGCGTGGAGAGAGGAGGAATGGGACAGTGAGTGAGGAGAGAGGGAGAATGGGACAGTTTGTGAAAAGAGAGGGGGAATGGGAAATTGCGTGAGGAGAGAGGTGGAATGGGATAGTGAGTGAGGAGAGACGGGGAATGTGACAGTGAGTGAGGAGAGAGGGAGGGAATGGGAAAGTGAATGAGGAGAGAGTGAGAATATGATAGTGAGTGAGGAGAGAGGGCAAATGGGACAGTGAGTGAGGAGAGAGGGGGAATGGGATAGTGAGTGAGGAGGGTGGGGGAATGGGACAGTGAGTGAGGAGAGAGGGGAAATGGGACAGTGAGTGAGAAGAGAGGGGGGAATGGGAGATGTGAGTGAGGAGAGAGCGGGACTGCGACAGTGAGTTAGGAGAGAGGGGTAATGGGACAGTGAGGGAGAAGAGAGGGAGGGAATGGGACAGTGAATGAGGAGAGAGTGAGGGAATGGGATAGTGAGTGAGGAGAGAGGGGGAAAGGGACAGTGAGTGAGGAGAGAGGGGGAATGGGACAGTTCGTGAGGAGAGAGGGTGAATGGGACAGTGAGTGAGAAGAGAGGGGGAATGGGGCACTGAGTGAGGAGAGAGGGGGAATGGGACAGTGAGTGAGCAGAGAGTGGGAATGTGAGATGTGACTGAGGAGAGAGGGGGAATGGGACAGTGAGGGAGGAGAGAGGGAGGGAACGTGACAGTGAGTGAGGAGAGAGAGAGGGTATGGGAGAGTGAGTGAGCAGAGTGAGGGAATGTGACAGTGACTGAGGAGAGAGGGGGAATGGGCCAGTGAGTGAGGAGAGAGGGGGAATGGGACAGTGAGTGAGCGGAGAGGGGGAATGGGAGAGTTAGTGAGGAGAGACGGGGAATGGGACAGTGAGTGAGGAGTGAGGGGGAATGGGACAGTGAGTGAGGAGGGAGGGGGAATGGGACAGTGAGTGAGGAGAGAGGGGGAATGGGACAATGAGTGAGGAGAGAGGGGGAATGGGACACTGAGTGAGGAGAGAGGGGGAATGGGACAGTGAGTGAGAAGAGAGGGGGAATGGGACAGTGAGTGAGAAGAGAGGGGGAATGGGAGATGTGAGTGAGGAGAGAGCGGGAATGCGACAGTGAGTTAGGAGAGAGGGGGAATGGGACAGTGAGGGAGAAGAGAGGGAGGGAATGGGACAGTGAATGAGGAGAGAGTGAGGGAATGGGATAGTGAGTGAGGAGAGAGGGGGAAAGGGACAGTGAGTGAGGAGAGAGGGGGAATGGGACAGTGCGTGAGGAGAGAGGGTGAATGGGACAGTGAATGAGAAGAGAGGGGGAATGGGACACTGAGTGAGGAGAGAGGGGGACTGGGACAGTGAGTGAGGAGAGAGAGGGGGAATGGGAGATGTGAGTGAGAAGAGAGGGGGAATGGGACAGTGAGTGAGGAGAGAGGGAGGGAATGGGACAGTGTGTGAGGAGAGAGGGGGAATGGGACAGTGAGTGAGGAGGGAGGGGGAATGGGACAGTGAGTGAGGAGAGAGGGGGAATGGGACAGTGAGTGAGAAGAGAGGGGGAATGGGATATGTGAGTGAGGAGAGAGCGGGAATGCGACAGTGAGTGAGGAGAGAGGGAGGGAATGGGACAGTGAGTGAGGAGAGAGGGAGGGAATGGGACAGTGAGTGAGGAGAGAGAGAGGGAATGGGACAATGAGTGAGGAGTGAGGGGGAGTGGGACAATGAGTGAGGAGAGAGGGGGATTGGGACAATGAGTGAGGAGTGAGGGGGAATGGGACAGTGAGGGAGTAGAGGGGGACGGAATGTGACTGTGAGTGAGGAGAGAGGGTATGGGAGAGTGAGTGAGCAGAGAGAGGGAATGTGACAGTGACAGTGGAGAGAGGGGGAATGGGAGAGTTAGTGAGCAGAGAAGTGGAATGGGACAGTGAGTGAGCAGAGAGGGGGAATGGGACAGTGAGTGAGCAGAGAGGGGGAATGGGAGAGTTAGTGAGGAGATAGGGGGAATGGGACAGTGACTGAGGAGAGAGGGGGAATGGGACAGTGAGTGAGGAGAGAGGGGGAATGGGACAGTGAGTGAGGAGAGAGGGGGAATGGGACAGTGAAGGAGGAGAGAGGGAGGGAAATGGACAGTGAGTGAGGAGCGATTGAGGGAATGGGACAGTGAGTGAGGAGAGAGTGAGAATGGGACAGTGTGTGATGAGAGAGGGGGAATGTGACAGTGAGTGAGGAGAGAGGGGGAATGGGACAGTGAGTGAGGAGAGAGGGGGAATGGGACAGTGTGCGTGGAGAGAGGAGGAATGGGACAGTGAGTGAGGAGAGAGGGAGAATGGGACAGTTTGTGAAGAGAGAGGGGGAATGGGGAAATGAGTGCGGAGAGAGCGGCAATGGGACAATGAGTGAGGAGTGAGGAGGAATGGGACAGTGTGTGAGGAGAGAGGGGGAATGGGAAATTGCGTGAGGAGAGAGGTGGAATGGGATAGTGAGTGAGGTGAGACGGGGAATGTGACAGTGAGTGAGGAGAGAGGGAGGGAATGGGAAAGTGAATGAGGAGAGAGTGAGAATATGATAGTGAGTGAGGAGAGAGGGCAAATGGGACAGTGAGTGAGGAGAGAGGGGGAATGGGACAGTGAGTGAGGAGAGAGGGAGGGTATGTGAAAGTGAATGAGGAGAGAGTGAGAATATGACAGTGATTGAGGAGAGAGGGCGAATGTGACAGTGAGTGAGGAGAGAGGGGGAATGGGATAGTGAGTGAGGAGGGTGGGGGAATGGGACAGTGAGTGAGGAGAGAGGGGGAATGGGACAGTGAGTGAGAAGAGAGGGGGAATGGGAGATGTGAGTGAGGAGAGAGCGGGAATGCGACAGTGAGTTAGGAGAGAGGGGGAATGGGACAGTGAGGGAGAAGAGAGGGAGGGAATGGGACAGTGAATGAGGAGAGAGTGAGGGAATGGGATAGTGAGTGAGGAGAGAGGGGGAAAGGGACAGTGAGTGAGGAGAGAGGGGGAATGGGACAGTGCGTGAGGAGAGAGGGTGAATGGGACAGTGAGTGAGAAGAGAGGGGAAATGGGACACTGAGTGAGGAGAGAGGGGGACTGGGACAGTGAGTGAGGAGAGAGAGGGGGAATGGGAGATGTGAGTGAGAAGAGAGGGGGAATGGGACAGTGAGTGAGGAGAGAGGGAGGGAATGGGACAGTGTGTGAGGAGAGAGGGGGAATGGGACAGTGAGTGAGGAGTGAGGGGGAATGGGATAGTGAGTGAGGAGGGAGGGGGAATGGGACAGTGAGTGAGGAGAGAGGGGGAATGGGACAGTGAGTGAGGAGTGAGGGGGAATGGGACAGTGAGTGAGAAGAGAGGGGGAATGGGATATGTGAGTGAGGAGAGAGCAGGAATGCGACAGTGAGTGAGGAGAGAGGGAGGGAAGGGGACAGTGAGTGAGGAGAGAGGGAGGGAATGGGACAGTGTGTGAGGAGAGAGGGGGAATGGGACAGTGAGTGAGGAGAGAGGGGGAATGGGACAGTGAGTGAGGAGTGAGGGGGAATGGGATAGTGAGTGAGGAGGGAGGGGGAATGGGACAGTGAGTGAGGAGAGAGGGGGAATGGGAGAGTGTGTGAGGAGAGAGGGGGAATGGGACAGTGAGTGAGAAGAGAGGGGGAATGGGAGATGTGAGGGAGGAGAGAGCGGGAAAGCGACAGTGAGTGAGGAGAGAGGGGGAATGGGACAGTGAGGGAGAAGAGAGGGAGGGAATGGGACAGGTGAATGAGGAGAGAGTGAGGGAATGGGATAGTGAGTGAGGAGAGAGGGGGAAAGGGACAGTGAGTGAGGAGAGAGGGGGAATGGGACAGTGCGTGAGGAGAAAGGGGGAATGGGACACTGAGTGAGGAGAGAGGGTGAATGGGACAGTGAATGAACAGAGAGTGGGAATGTGAGATGTGACTGAGGAGAGAGGGGGAATGGGACAGTGAGGGAGTAGAGAGGGAGGGAATGTGACTGTGAGTGAGGAGAGAGGGTATGGGAGAGTGAGTGAGCAGAGAGAGGGAATGTGACAGTGACAGTGGAGAGAGGGGGAATGGGAGAGTTAGTGAGCAGAGAGGTGGAATGGGACAGTGAGTGAGCAGAGAGGGGGAATGGGACAGTGAGTGAGCAGAGAGGGGGAATG
Source organism: Carcharodon carcharias (assembly GCF_017639515.1). Lineage (NCBI taxonomy): Eukaryota > Metazoa > Chordata > Chondrichthyes > Lamniformes > Lamnidae > Carcharodon > Carcharodon carcharias. Next base: position 141,349,412 of record NC_054478.1, on the reverse strand, counting down.
GGACAGTGAGTGAGCAGAGAGGGGGAATGGGAGAGTTAGTGAGGAGATAGGGGGAATGGGACAGTGACTGAGGAGAGAGGGGGAATGGGACAGTGAGTGAGGAGAGAGGGGGAATGGGACCGTGAGTGAGGAGAGAGGGGGAATGGGACAGTGAAGGAGGAGAGAGGGAGGGAAATGGACAGTGAGTGAGGAGCGATTGAGGGAATGGGACAGTGAGTGAGGAGGGAGTGAGAATGGGACAGTGTGTGATGAGAGAGGGGGAATGTGACAGTGAGTGAGGAGAGAGGGGGAATGGGACAGTGAGTGAGGAGAGAGGGGGAATGGGACAGTGTGCGTGGAGAGAGGAGGAATGGGACAGTGAGTAAGGAGAGAGGGGGATTGGGACAGTTTGTGAAGAGAGAGGGGGAATGGGGAAATGAGTGAGGAGAGAGCGGCAATGGGACAATGAGTGAGGAGCGAGGAGGAATGGGACAGTGTGTGAGGAGAGAGGGGGAATGGGAAATTGCGTGAGGAGAGAGGGGGAATGGGATAGTGAGTGAGGAGAGACGGGGAATGTGACAGTGAGTGAGGAGAGAGGGAGGGAATGGGAAAGTGAATGAGGAGAGAGTGAGAATATGACAGTGAGTGAGGAGAGAGGGCAAATGGGACAGTGAGTGAGGAGAGAGGGGGAATGGGACAGTGAGTGAGGAGAGAGGGAGGGTATGTGAAAGTGAATGAGGAGAGAGTGAGAATATGACAGTGATTGAGGAGAGAGGGCGAATGTGACAGTGAGTGAGGAGAGAGGGGGAATGGGATAGTGAGTGAGGAGGGTGGGGGAATGGGACAGTGAGTGAGGAGAGAGGGGGAATGGGACAGTGAGTGAGAAGAGAGGGGGAATGGGAGATGTGAGTGAGGAGAGAGCGGGAATGCGACAGTGAGTTAGGAGAGAGGGGGAATGGGACAGTGAGGGAGAAGAGAGGGTGGGAATGGGACAGTGAATGAGGAGAGAGTGAGGGAATGGGATAGTGAGTGAGGAGAGAGGGGGAAAGGGACATTGAGTGAGGAGAGAGGGGGAATGGGACAGTGCGTGAGGAGAGAGGGTGAATGGGACAGTGAGTGAGAAGAGAGGGGGAATGGGACACTGAGTGAGGAGAGAGGGGGAATGGGACAGTGAGTGAGCAGAGAGTGGGAATGTGAGATGTGACTGAGGAGAGAGGGGGAATGGGACAGTGAGGGAGGAGAGAGGGAGGGAATGTGACAGTGAGTGAGGAGAGAGAGCGGGTATGGGAGAGTGAGTGAGCAGAGTGAGGGAATGTGACAGTGACTGAGGAGAGAGGGGGAATGGGAGAGTTAGTGAGCAGAGAGGTGGAATGGGCCAGTGAGTGAGCAGAGAGGGGGAATGGGACAGTGAGTGAGCGGAGAGGGGGAATGGGAGAGTTAGTGAGGAGAGACGGGGAATGGGACAGTGAGTGAGGAGTGAGGGGGAATGGGATAGTGAGTGAGGAGGGAGGGGGAATGGGACAGTGAGTGAGGAGTGAGGGGGAATGGGATAGTGAGTGAGGAGGGAGGGGGAATGGGATAGTGAGTGAGGAGGGAGGGAGAATGGGACAGTGAGTGAGGAGGGAGGGGGAATGGGACAGTGAGTGAGGAGAGAGGGGGAATGGGAGAGTGTGTGAGGCAAGAGGGGGAATGGGACAGTGAGTGAGAAGAGAGGGGGAATGGGAGATGTGAGGGAGGAGAGAGCGGGAAAGCGACAGTGAGTGAGGAGAGAGGGGGAATGGGACAGTGAGGGAGAAGAGAGGGAGGGAATGGGACAGTGAATGAGGAGAGAGTGAGGGAATGGGATAGTGAGTGAGGAGAGAGGGGGAAAGGGACAGTGAGTGAGGAGAGAGGGGGAATGGGACAGTGCGTGAGGAGAAAGGGGGAATGGGACACTGAGTGAGGAGAGAGGGTGAATGGGACAGTGAGTGAACAGAGAGTGGGAATGTGAGATGTGACTGAGGAGAGAGGGGGAATGGGACAGTGAGGGAGTAGAGAGGGAGGGAATGTGACTGTGAGTGAGGAGAGAGGGTATGGGAGAGTGAGTGAGCAGAGAGAGGGAATGTGACAGTGACAGAGGAGAGAGGGGGAATGGGAGAGTTAGTGAGCAGAGAGGTGGAATGGGACAGTGAGTGAGCAGAGAGGGGGAATGGGACAGTGAGTGAGCAGAGAGGGGGAATGGGACAGTGAGTGAGCAGAGAGGGGGAATGGGAGAGTTAGTGAGGAGATAGGGGGAATGGGACAGTGACTGAGGAGAGAGGGGGAATGGGACAGTGAGTGAGGAGAGAGGGGAATGGGACAGTGAGTGAGGAGAGAGGGGGAATGGGACAGTGAAGGAGGAGAGTGGGAGGGAAATGGACAGTGAGTGAGGAGCGATTGAGGGAATGGGACAGTGAGTGAGGAGGGAGTGAGAATGGGACAGTGTGTGATGAGAGAGGGGGAATGTGACAGTGAGTGAGGAGAGAGGGGGAATGGGACAGTGAGTGAGGAGAGAGGGGGAATGGGACAGTGTGCGTGGAGAGAGGAGGAATGGGACAGTGAGTGAGGAGAGAGGGGGATTGGGATAGTGTGTGAGGAGAGAGGGGGAATGGGGAAATGAGTGAGGAGAGAGCGGCAATGGGACAATGAGTGAGGAGCGAGGAGGAATGGGACAGTGTGTGAGGAGAGAGGGGGAATGGGAAATTGCGTGAGGAGAGAGGGGGAATGGGATAGTGAGTGAGGAGAGACGGGGAATGTGACAGTGAGTGAGGAGAGAGGGAGGGAATGGGAAAGTGAATGAGGAGAGAGTGAAAATATGATAGTGAGTGAGGAGAGAGGGCAAATGGGACAGTGAGTGAGGAGAGAGGGGGAATGGGACAGTGAGTGAGGAGAGAGGGAGGGTATGTGAAAGTGAATGAGGAGAGAGTGAGAATATGACAGTGATTGAGGAGAGAGGGCGAATGTGACAGTGAGTGAGGAGAGAGGGGGAATGGGATAGTGAGTGAGGAGGGTGGGGGAATGGGACAGTGAGTGAGGAGAGAGGGGGAATGGGACAGTGAGTGAGAAGAGAGGGGGAATGGGAGATGTGAGTGAGGAGAGAGCGGGAATGCGACAGTGAGTTAGGAGAGAGGGGGAATGGGACAGTGAGGGAGAAGAGAGGGTGGGAATGGGACAGTGAATGAGGAGAGAGTGAGGGAATGGGATAGTGAGTGAGGAGAGAGGGGGAAAGGGACAGTGAGTGAGGAGAGAGGGGGAATGGGACAGTGCGTAAGGAGAGAGGGTGAATGGGACAGTGAGTGAGAAGAGAGGGGGAATGGGACACTGAGTGAGGAGAGAGGGGGGAATGGGACAGTGAGTGAGCAGAGAGTGGGAATGTGAGATGTGACTGAGGAGAGAGGGGGAATGGGACAGTGAGTGAGGAGAGAGGGAGGGAATGTGACAGTGAGTGAGGAGAGAGAGCGGGTATGGGAGAGTGAGTGAGCAGAGTGAGGGAATGTGACAGTGACTGAGGAGAGAGGGGGAATGGGAGAGTTAGTGAGCAGAGAGGTGGAATGGGCCAGTGAGTGAGCAGAGAGGGGGAATGGGACAGTGAGTGAGCGGAGAGGGGGAATGGGAGAGTTAGTGAGGAGAGACGGGGAATGGGACAGTGAGTGAGGAGTGAGGGGGAATGGGATAGTGAGTGAGGAGGGAGGGGGAATGGGACAGTGAGTGAGGAGTGAGGGGGAATGGGATAGTGAGTGAGGAGGGAGGGGGAATGGGATAGTGAGTGAGGAGGGAGGGAGAATGGGACAGTGAGTGAGGAGGGAGGGGGAATGGGACAGTGAGTGAGGAGAGAGGCGGAATGGGACAGTGAGTGAGGAGGGAGGGGGAAAGGGACAGTGAGTGAGGAGAGAGGGGGAATGGGACAGTGAGTGAGGAGATAGAGGGGAATGGGACATTGAGAGACGAGAGAGGGGGAAAGGGACAGTGAGCGAGGAGAGAGGAGGAATGGGACAGTGAGTGAGGAGAGAGGGGGAATGGGACAGTGAGTGAGGAGATAGAGGGGAATGCGACATTGAGAGAGGCGAGAGTGGGAATGGGACAATGAGTGAGGAGAGAGGTGGATTGGGACAGTGAGTGAGGAGAGAGTAGGAATGGGACAGTGAGTGATGAGAGAGGGGGAATGGGACAGTGAGTGAGCAGAGAGGGGGAATGGGACAGTGAGTGAGCAGAGAGGGGGAATGGGACAATGAAGGAGGAGAGAGGGAGGGAAATGGACAGTGAGTGAGGAGCGATTGAGGGAATGGGACAGTGAGTGAGGAGAGAGTGAGAATGGGACAGTGTGTGATGAGAGAGGGGGAATGTGACAGTGAGTGAGGAGAGAGGGGGAATGGGACAGTGAGTGAGGAGAGAGGGGGAATGGGACAGTGTGCGTGGAGAGAGGAGGAATGGGACAGTGAGTGAGGAGAGAGGGAGAATGGGACAGTTTGTGAAAAGAGAGGGGGAATGGGAAATTGCGTGAGGAGAGAGGTGGAATGGGATAGTGAGTGAGGAGAGACGGGGAATGTGACAGTGAGTGAGGAGAGAGGGAGGGAATGGGAAAGTGAATGAGGAGAGAGTGAGAATATGATAGTGAGTGAGGAGAGAGGGCAAATGGGACAGTGAGTGAGGAGAGAGGGGGAATGGGATAGTGAGTGAGGAGGGAGGGGGAATGGGACAGTGAGTGAGGAGAGAGGGGGAATGGGACAGTGAGTGAGAAGAGAGGGGGAATGGGAGATGTGAGTGAGGAGAGAGCGGGACTGCGACAGTGAGTTAGGAGAGAGGGGTAATGGGACAGTGAGGGAGAAGAGAGGGAGGGAATGGGACAGTGAATGAGGAGAGAGTGAGGGAATGGGATAGTGAGTGAGGAGAGAGGGGGAAAGGGACAGTGAGTGAGGAGAGAGGGGGAATGGGACAGTTCGTGAGGAGAGAGGGTGAATGGGACAGTGAGTGAGAAGAGAGGGGAATGGGACACTGAGTGAGGAGAGAGGGGGAATGGGACAGTGAGTGAGCAGAGAGTGGGAATGTGAGATGTGACTGAGGAGAGAGGGGGAATGGGACAGTCAGGGAGGAGAGAGGGAGGGAACGTGACAGTGAGTGAGGAGAGAGAGAGGGTATGGGAGAGTGAGTGAGCAGAGTGAGGGAATGTGACAGTGACTGAGGAGAGAGGGGGAATGGGCCAGTGAGTGAGGAGAGAGGGGGAATGGGACAGTTCGTGAGGAGAGAGGGTGAATGGGACAGTGAGTGAGAAGAGAGGGGGAATGGGACACTGAGTGAGGAGAGAGGGGGAATGGGACAGTGAGTGAGCAGAGAGTGGGAATGTGAGATGTGACTGAGGAGAGAGGGGGAATGGGACAGTCAGGGAGGAGAGAGGGAGGGAACGTGACAGTGAGTGAGGAGAGAGAGAGGGTATGGGAGAGTGAGTGAGCAGAGTGAGGGAATGTGACAGTGACTGAGGAGAGAGGGGGAATGGGCCAGTGAGTGAGGAGAGAGGGGGAATGGGACAGTGAGTGAGCGGAGAGGGGGAATGGGAGAGTTAGTGAGGAGAGACGGGGAATGGGACAGTGAGTGAGGAGTGAGGGGGAATGGGACAGTGAGTGAGGAGGGAGGGGGAATGGGACAGTGAGTGAGGAGAGAGGGCGAATGGGTCAATGAGTGAGGAGAGAGGGGGAATGGGACACTGAGTGAGGAGAGAGGGGGAATGGGACAGTGAGTGAGAAGAGAGGGGGAATGGGACAGTGAGTGAGAAGAGAGGGGGAATGGGAGATGTGAGTGAGGAGAGAGCGGGAATGCGACAGTGAGTTAGGAGAGATGGGGAATGGGACAGTGAGGGAGAAGAGAGGGAGGGAATGGGACAGTGAATGAGGAGAGAGTGAGGGAATGGGATAGTGAGTGAGGAGAGAGGGGGAAAGGGACAGTGAGTGAGGAGAGAGGGGGAATGGGACAGTGCGTGAGGAGAGAGGGTGAATGGGACAGTGAATGAGAAGAGAGGGGGAATGGGACACTGAGTGAGGAGAGAGGGGGACTGGGACAGTGAGTGAGGAGAGCGAGGGGGAATGGGAGATGTGAGTGAGAAGAGAGGGGGAATGGGACAGTGAGTGAGGAGAGAGGGAGGGAATGGGACAGTGTGTGAGGAGAGAGGGGGAATGGGACAGTGAGTGAGGAGTGAGGGGGAATGGGATAGTGAGTGAGGAAGGAGGGGGAATGGGACAGTGAGTGAGGAGAGAGGGGGAATGGGACAGTGAGTGAGGAGTGAGGGGGAATGGGATAGTGAGTGAGGAGGGAGGGGGAATGGGACAGTGAGTGAGGAGAGAGGGGGAATGGGACAGTGAGTGAGAAGAGAGGGGGAATGGGATATGTGAGTGAGGAGAGAGTGGGAATGCGACAGTGAGTGAGGAGAGAGGGAGGGAATGGGACAGTGAGTGAGGAGAGAGGGAGGGAATGGGACAGTGAGTGAGGAGAGAGAGAGGGAATGGGACAATGAGTGAGGAGTGAGGGGGAGTGGGACAATGAGTGAGGAGAGAGGGGGAATGGGACAATGAGTGAGGAGTGAGGGGGAATGGGACAGTGAGGGAGTAGAGAGGGACGGAATGTGACTGTGAGTGAGGAGAGAGGGTATGGGAGAGTGAGTGAGCAGAGAGAGGGAATGTGACAGTGACAGTGGAGAGAGGGGGAATGGGAGAGTTAGTGAGCAGAGAAGTGGAATGGGACAGTGAGTGAGCAGAGAGGGGGAATGGGACAGTGAGTGAGCAGAGAGGGGGAATGGGACAGTGAGTGAGCAGAGAGGGGGAATGGGAGAGTTAGTGAGGAGATAGGGGGAATGGGACAGTGACTGAGGAGAGAGGGGGAATGGGACAGTGAGTGAGGAGAGATGGGGAATGGGACAGTGAGTGAGGAGAGAGGGGGAATGGGACAGTGAAGGAGGAGAGAGGGAGGGAAATGGACAGTGAGTGAGGAGCGATTGAGGGAATGGGACAGTGAGTGAGGAGAGAGTGAGAATGGGACAGTGTGTGATGAGAGAGGGGGAATGTGACAGTGAGTGAGGAGAGAGGGGGAATGGGACAGTGAGTGAGGAGAGAGGGGGAATGGGACAGTGTGCGTGGAGAGAGGAGGAATGGGACAGTGAGTGAGGAGAGAGGGGGATTGGGACAGTTTGTGAAGAGAGAGGGGGAATGGGGAAATGAGTGAGGAGAGAGCGGCAATGGGACAATGAGTGAGGAGCGAGGAGGAATGGGACAGTGTGTGAGGAGAGAGGGGGAATGGGAAATTGCGTGAGGAGAGAGGGGGAATGGGATAGTGAGTGAGGAGAGACGGGGAATGTGACAGTGAGTGAGGAGAGAGGGAGGGAATGGGAAAGTGAATGAGGAGAGAGTGAGAATATGATAGTGAGTGAGGAGAGAGGGCAAATGGGACAGTGAGTGAGGAGAGAGGGGGAATGGGACAGTGAGTGAGGAGAGAGGGAGGGTATGTGAAAGTGAATGAGGAGAGAGTGAGAATATGACAGTGATTGAGGAGAGAGGGCGAATGTGACAGTGAGTGAGGAGAGAGGGGGAATGGGATAGTGAGTGAGGAGGGTGGGGGAATGGGACAGTGAGTGAGGAGAGAGGGGGAATGGGACAGTGAGTGAGAAGAGAGGGGGAATGGGAGATGTGAGTGAGGAGAGAGCGGGAATGCGACAGTGAGTTAGGAGAGAGGGGGAATGGGACAGTGAGGGAGAAGAGAGGGTGGGAATGGGACAGTGAATGAGGAGAGAGTGAGGGAATGGGATAGTGAGTGAGGAGAGAGGGGGAAAGGGACAGTGATTGAGGAGAGAGGGGGAATGGGACAGTGCGTGAGGAGAGAGGGTGAATGGGACAGTGAGTGAGAAGAGAGGGGGAATGGGACACTGAGTGAGGAGAGAGGGGGAATGGGACAGTGAGTGAGCAGAGAGTGGGAATGTGAGATGTGACTGAGGAGAGAGGGGGAATGGGACAGTGAGTGAGGAGAGAGGGAGGGAATGTGACAGTGAGTGAGGAGAGAGAGCGGGTATGGGAGAGTGAGTGAGCAGAGTGAGGGAATGTGACAGTGACTGAGGAGAGAGGGGGAATGGGAGAGTTAGTGAGCAGAGAGGTGGAATGGGCCAGTGAGTGAGCAGAGAGGGGGAATGGGACAGTGAGTGAGCGGAGAGGGGGAATGGGAGAGTTAGTGAGGAGAGACGGGGAATGGGACAGTGAGTGAGGAGTGAGGGGGAATGGGATAGTGAGTGAGGAGGGAGGGGGAATGGGACAGTGAGTGAGGAGTGAGGGGGAATGGGATAGTGAGTGAGGAGGGAGGGGGAATGGGATAGTGAGTGAGGAGGGAGGGAGAATGGGACAGTGAGTGAGGAGGGAGGGGGAATGGGACAGTGAGTGAGGAGAGAGGCGGAATGGGACAGTGAGTGAGGAGGGAGGGGGAAAGGGACAGTGAGTGAGGAGAGAGGGGGAATGGGACAGTGAGTGAGGAGATAGAGGGGAATGGGACATTGAGAGACGAGAGAGGGGGAAAGGGACAGTGAGCGAGGAGAGAGGAGGAATGGGACAGTGAGTGAGGAGAGAGGGGGAATGGGACAGTGAGTGAGGAGATAGAGGGGAATGCGACATTGAGAGAGGCGAGAGTGGGAATGGGACAATGAGTGAGGAGAGAGGTGGATTGGGGCAGTGAGTGAGGAGAGAGTAGGAATGGGACAGTGAGTGATGAGAGAGGGGGAATGGGACAGTGAGTGAGCAGAGAGGGGGAATGGGACAGTGAGTGAGCAGAGAGGGGGAATGGGACAATGAAGGAGGAGAGAGGGAGGGAAATGGACAGTGAGTGAGGAGCGATTGAGGGAATGGGACAGTGAGTGAGGAGAGAGTGAGAATGGGACAGTGTGTGATGAGAGAGGGGGAATGTGACAGTGAGTGAGGAGAGAGGGGGAATGGGACAGTGAGTGAGGAGAGAGGGGGAATGGGACAGTGTGCATGGAGAGAGGAGGAATGGGACAGTGAGTGAGGAGAGAGGGAGAATGGGACAGTTTGTGAAAAGAGAGGGGGAATGGGAAATTGCGTGAGGAGAGAGGTGGAATGGGATAGTGAGTGAGGAGAGACGGGGAATGTGACAGTGAGTGAGGAGAGAGGGAGGGAATGGGAAAGTGAATGAGGAGAGAGTGAGAATATGATAGTGAGTGAGGAGAGAGGGCAAATGGGACAGTGAGTGAGGAGAGAGGGGGAATGGGATAGTGAGTGAGGAGGGAGGGGGAATGGGACAGTGAGTGAGGAGAGAGGGGGAATGGGACAGTGAGTGAGAAGAGAGGGGGAATGGGAGATGTGAGTGAGGAGAGAGCGGGACTGCGACAGTGAGTTAGGAGAGAGGGGTAATGGGACAGTGAGGGAGAAGAGAGGGAGGGAATGGGACAGTGAATGAGGAGAGAGTGAGGGAATGGGATAGTGAGTGAGGAGAGAGGGGGGAAAGGGACAGTGAGTGAGGAGAGAGGGGGAATGGGACAGTTCGTGAGGAGAGAGGGTGAATGGGACAGTGAGTGAGAAGAGAGGGGGAATGGGACACTGAGTGAGGAGAGAGGGGGAATGGGACAGTGAGTGAGCAGAGAGTGGGAATGTGAGATGTGACTGAGGAGAGAGGGGGAATGGGACAGTCAGGGAGGAGAGAGGGAGGGAACGTGACAGTGAGTGAGGAGAGAGAGAGGGTATGGGAGAGTGAGTGAGCAGAGTGAGGGAATGTGACAGTGACTGAGGAGAGAGGGGGAATGGGCCAGTGAGTGAGGAGAGAGGGGGAATGGGACAGTTCGTGAGGAGAGAGGGTGAATGGGACAGTGAGTGAGAAGAGAGGGGGAATGGGACACTGAGTGAGGAGAGAGGGGGAATGGGACAGTGAGTGAGCAGAGAGTGGGAATGTGAGATGTGACTGAGGAGAGAGGGGGAATGGGACAGTCAGGGAGGAGAGAGGGAGGGAACGTGACAGTGAGTGAGGAGAGAGAGAGGGTATGGGAGAGTGAGTGAGCAGAGTGAGGGAATGTGACAGTGACTGAGGAGAGAGGGGGAATGGGCCAGTGAGTGAGGAGAGAGGGGGAATGGGACAGTGAGTGAGCGGAGAGGGGGAATGGGAGAGTTAGTGAGGAGAGACGGGGAATGGGACAGTGAGTGAGGAGTGAGGGGGAATGGGACAGTGAGTGAGGAGGGAGGGGGAATGGGACAGTGAGTGAGGAGAGAGGGCGAATGGGTCAATGAGTGAGGAGAGAGGGGGAATGGGACACTGAGTGAGGAGAGAGGGGGAATGGGACAGTGAGTGAGAAGAGAGGGGGAATGGGACAGTGAGTGAGAAGAGAGGGGGAATGGGAGATGTGAGTGAGGAGAGAGCGGGAATGCGACAGTGAGTTAGGAGAGATGGGGAATGGGACAGTGAGGGAGAAGAGAGGGAGGGAATGGGACAGTGAATGAGGAGAGAGTGAGGGAATGGGATAGTGAGTGAGGAGAGAGGGGGAAAGGGACAGTGAGTGAGGAGAGAGGGGGAATGGGACAGTGCGTGAGGAGAGAGGGTGAATGGGACAGTGAATGAGAAGAGAGGGGGAATGGGACACTGAGTGAGGAGAGAGGGGGACTGGGACAGTGAGTGAGGAGAGCGAGGGGGAATGGGAGATGTGAGTGAGAAGAGAGGGGGAATGGGACAGTGAGTGAGGAGAGAGGGAGGGAATGGGACAGTGTGTGAGGAGAGAGGGGGAATGGGACAGTGAGTGAGGAGTGAGGGGGAATGGGATAGTGAGTGAGGAAGGAGGGGGAATGGGACAGTGAGTGAGGAGAGAGGGGGAATGGGACAGTGAGTGAGGAGTGAGGGGGAATGGGATAGTGAGTGAGGAGGGAGGGGGAATGGGACAGTGAGTGAGGAGAGAGGGGGAATGGGACAGTGAGTGAGAAGAGAGGGGGAATGGGATATGTGAGTGAGGAGAGAGTGGGAATGCGACAGTGAGTGAGGAGAGAGGGAGGGAATGGGACAGTGAGTGAGGAGAGAGAGAGGGAATGGGACAATGAGTGAGGAGTGAGGGGGAGTGGGACAATGAGTGAGGAGAGAGGGGGAATGGGACAATGAGTGAGGAGTGAGGGGGAATGGGACAGTGAGGGAGTAGAGAGGGACGGAATGTGACTGTGAGTGAGGAGAGAGGGTATGGGAGAGTGAGTGAGCAGAGAGAGGGAATGTGACAGTGACAGTGGAGAGAGGGGGAATGGGAGAGTTAGTGAGCAGAGAAGTGGAATGGGACAGTGAGTGAGCAGAGAGGGGAATGGACAGTGAGTGAGCAGAGAGGGGGAATGGGACAGTGAGTGAGCAGAGAGGGGGAATGGGAGAGTTAGTGAGGAGATAGGGGGAATGGGACAGTGACTGAGGAGAGAGGGGGAATGGGACAGTGAGTGAGGAGAGAGGGGGAATGGGACAGTGAGTGAGGAGAGAGGGGGAATGGGACAGTGAAGGAGGAGAGAGGGAGGGAAATGGACAGTGAGTGAGGAGCGATTGAGGGAATGGGACAGTGAGTGAGGAGAGAGTGAGAATGGGACAGTGTGTGATGAGAGAGGGGGAATGTGACAGTGAGTGAGGAGAGAGGGGGAATGGGACATCGAGAAAGGAGAGAGTGGGAATGGGGCAGTGAGTGAGGAGAGAGGGGGAATTGGACATTGTGTGAGGAGAGAGGGGGAATGGGACAGTGAGTGATGAGAGAGGGGGATTGGGACAGAGAGTGATGAGAGAGGGGGAATGGGACAGTGCGTGAGGAGAGAGTAGTAATGGGACAGTGAGTGAGGAGAGAGAGGGAATGGGACAGTGAGTGAACCGAGAGGGGGAATGGGACAGTGAGTGAGGAGAGAGGGGGAATGGGACAGTGAGTAACGAGAGAGGAGGAATGGGACGGTGCGTGAGGAGAGAGGGTGAATGGGACAGTGAGTGAGCAGAGAGGGGGAATGGGAGATGTGAGTGAGGAGAGAGGGGGAATGGGACAGTGAGTGAGGAGAGAGGGAGGGAATGGGACAGTGAGTGAGGAGTGAGAGAGGGAATGGGACAGTGTGTGAGGTGAGAGGGGGAATCTGACAGTGAGTGAGGAGAGAGGGGGAATGGGACAATGAGTGAGGAGTGAGGGGGAATGGGATAGTGAGTGAGGAGGGAGGGGAATGGGACAGTGAGTGAAGAGAGAGGGGGAATGGGACAGTGATTGAGGAGAGAGGGGGAATGGGTCGGTGAGTGAGGAGAGAGGGGGAATGGGACAGTGAGTGAGGAGGGAGGTGGACTTGGACAGTTAGTGAGGAGAGAGGGGGAATGGGAAAGTGTGTGAGGAGAGATGGGGAATCTGACAGTGAGTGAGGAGAGAGGGGGAATGGGACAATGAGTGAGGAGTGAGGGGGAATGGGATAGTGAGTGAGGAGGGAGGGGGAATGGGACAGTGAGTGAAGAGAGAGGGGGAATGGGACAGTGATTGAGGAGAGAGGGGGAATGGGTCGGTGAGTGAGGAGAGAGGGGGAATGGGACAGTGAGTGAGGAGGGAGGTGGACTTGGACAGTTAGTGAGGAGAGAGGGGGAATGGGAAAGTGGTGGAGGAGATAGTGGGGAATGGGACATTGAGAGAGGTGAGAGTGGGAATGGGACAGTGACTGAGGACAGAGGGGGAATGGGACAGTGTGTGAGGAGAGAGGGGGAATGGGTCAGTGTGTGAGGAGAGACGTGGAACAGGACGGTGAGTGAGGAGAGAGGGGGAATGGGACAGTGAGTGAGGAGAGAGGGAGGGAATGTGACAGTGAGTGTGGAGAGAGGGGGAATGGGACAGTGAGTGAGGAGAGGGAGGGAATGGGACAGTGAGTGAGGATAGCGTGAGGGAATGGTACAGTGAGTGAGTGAGAAAGAGGAAATGGAACAGGGAGTGAGGAGAGAGGGGGAATGGGATAGTGAGTGAGGAGAGAGTGGGAATGGGACAGTGAGTGAGGAGAGAGTGCGAATGGGACAGTGAGTGAGGAGAGAGTGGGAATGGGACAGTGCATGAGGAGAGAGGGGGATTGGGACAGTGAGTGAGGAGAAAGGGGGAATGGGACAGTGCGTGAGGAGAGAGGGGGAATGGGCCAGTGAGTGAGGAGAGAGGGGGAATGGAACAGTGAGCGAGGAGGGAGAGGGAATGAGAGAATGTGTCAGGGTAACACTGTTCCATAAAGTGATATTCCTAAGAGCAGGTATTCTGCTCATCACTCTGTGCCTCGCAGTCTCCTGTTTTTCTCCGGTTGCTCGTAGGAGCATCTTTTCAATTTCAAGTTATCTTTCTCTTTCTCCCCCTTGGCCTACATCCGTGTAATCTTCCTTCAATTGCCTCCCTCCGCAAGTTCCCATGCCTTAGAATATGGCCAATCCAACCTTGTTGCCTTTTCTTGATGATGTTGACTAACGAACTTTCCTCCTCCACCATCCTGAGAACTACTCCATTGCTCTCGTGTTCTCTCCAGCTGACCCACTCCATCCTTCTCCAGGGCATTTCACAACTTTCTAGCCTGTGGATGTTCGTTTTCCTCCAGAGCCATGTTTCAGCCCTGTACAGCAAGACACTCTAAACCACCGTCTTGACAATTCTTAAGATCTCAACTCATCCCCACGCTGAGTGTTTGGAAAATGCATTCACAGCCATGGCTAATCTGGCTCTGATTTCTTTCTGGCCGTGACGATCTTCTGAGAAGATGCTTCCCAGGTACTTAAATTGTGATCGCTAATCCAGCTGTTGGCCAATCACCTCGTCCTCTGCCTTCTAAACGTTATTGAAGTTAAGAAAAATAAGCATCGAATAGCAGCGGCTTTGTGAAGAAAGCTTGTGCCCAGGTAAATTGGCGGAGCTGTTGAAAGCGTTGGAGGTGATTGCAAGGCCAAGACGAGTGAATAAAGAACGATTGTGGTGCTGTTGATAGGACAGATTGCTACAATCAGCTGTATATCCGGGGAAACTGAACCTGCTACAATTGGGCACAGGGTGAGACCAGGCTGTCTAATATCGGCAATGCTCTTTAACATCTACGTCAGGGGTGGGGAACCTCCAGTTCGGGGGCCGGATCTGGCCCATTGCTCCTTTTCACCCAGCCCGCTGAGAGATTTCTAAATCCTGCCAGTGCTGCCAATTGGGCGGTGAAGTGTGACTAACCCAGGGGGGGAGGAGGGAGAGGGAGCAGGGCATTTAGCTCCATTGGTGGCTCACACCCCCCTCTTACTGCCCCTGCCAGCTTCATTGGTGCCCCAGGACAGGGACTCAGCCCCACACACTGAGGGAGAGGCCCAGGCTCCAGGCCCAGAGGTTCAGCCTCAGACTGGGAGTTGGCCAGAGCCCCGGGTTGTTGAGTCACTGCCCTGGGCTGGTTTGGGGGTGAGACAGAGTGGGAAAGGGGAGAGAGAGAGAGAAACAGAGAAAGAGACTGGGAAAGGAGGAAGAGAGAGAGAGAGGGAAAGAGAGAGAAACAGAGTGGGAAAGGAGAGAGAGAAAGAGAAACAGAGAAACAGAGTGGGAAAAGAGAAAGAGAGAGAGAGGGAGGGAGAGAAACAGAGTGGGAAAGGAGAGAGAGGCAGACAGAGTAGGAAGGAAGAGAGAGAAAGAGAGACAGAGAAAGATTGGGAGAGGAGAGAGAGAGAGAAACAGAGTGGGAAAGGAGAGAGAGAGGCAGACAGAGTGGGAGAGAAAAATAAGAGTGGGAAAGGAGAGAGAGAGAAACAGTGAGAAAGGAGAGAGAGAGAGAAACAGTGAGAAAGGAGAGAGAAGGGAAACAGAGTGGGAAAGGAGAGAGAGAGAGAAACAGAGTGGGAAAGGAGAGAGAGACAGAGAGACAGAGAGAAAGAGCACGTAAATGGGAAAGGAAAGCAAGCAATAATTTGAGCTGAATTTCAGGAGTGCTGTGATTGAAGCTGTGCTACTCATTAGAGAAAAGAAAACTCAGCCCTCACAAGCAGCGGGTGAGATGAACGTTTCTGTATTCTCGCTTAAAAAAATGAATAAAATTGGTTTTGTGTGTGTGTGGCCCCTGACTGATTTTGTGTGTGTGTGAGTGGCCCTAGATAAGAAAAAGGTCCCACCCCGATCTGTACGGAGACCATGATGAAAGAGACACTGGGTGAAGTACAGAAAGGAAGAGATCAGCTGTTGAAGGTAGTGTGATTTGCAGACAGCCAGTCCCTCATGTCTAGAAAAGCAGGAGATCTACAGATACTAATGGATAGAATGAATGAAGCGGCGAAAGCTTACGGAATGAAAATTAATGCAGAAGAGGCAAAAGCTATGAACACACTGTTCATTGAGCAATTTTTGTGAAAATTCATTGACTTTGAAAATGTACGCTGCCCATGGTCTAGAAAGTTGGGTTGAGGGGAGATTGTAGCTCACCCAGTACAAAAGAGAATTCGGAAAAGCTTATCCCTCTGCAGCTGGTATTAGCCCAGCAGCGGGCGGGGGGGCATGTCATGTGGGGTCCATAACAAACAAACCCTGGCATGTTTGCTAGCAGGTTCCCAGGGCAGGGTTGGTGGGGGGGGGGGGGGGGGTCCCTCACTCAAAGCACTCAGTGCCTGATCGAGGGATCTGGCATCAGAAAGATGGAGCCCACTGAGAGCCACCCACCTGGAGGGCTACCTCCCCCCTTCCTGGCATCACTCACCTCTGGCCTGGGAACCAGCGACAATCCGAGGCCTCAGGTGGGTGTCATACCGGCAGCAGCCACTGCCTCCCTTGTGGGCGCTGCCGATCCGAAGAGCTGCTGGCCTCTGATTGGCTGGCAGCTCTCGGTGGATAGGTCTTCTCTCCCCCCCAACGCCTCCACAAGCTTCCATCCAAATAATTGAAGCCCAAAGCACCGGCAAACCTTCCAAACTTCCTAGTTAAATTTCAACGCTTTAAACATCATGGACAACAGGCACAACAATCTTCAATTAGGGGAGCTTTTCCATTATTAATGTGACTGAGAAAGACGCCATAGAAAATGTATTCAAAGAAAGAGATAATACAGTGATAGTCTCAGAGAGAATAATTAAAAAAAAAACTCTAGAAGATTGCAATTAGAAGACAGGGAAATTGGCTTTACTTCTGTTGGATCCAGTACCCTGGTCTGTTGGGGCTAAAGGATCCAGGTTGCTTGTTTCATGGTGATCGAGTTGGTGCAGATACAGAACATCAGTAGATCATTGTTCGAATAAGCGCATGCTGCTTATTTACAAATGAAACTCAGCAGCTACACTTGTGTGCTCACAACTCAAAACTCTGCCTTCACTCTTCAGCGTCTCACTCAAGGCTCTCTCACAGAGGTAGTCCACGCTACTCTGCTATTGGGTGTTAAGATCATGTGATTTTACATCACAACACTTGTCTTAAAGGTATAATCCACACCAGGGGCAGGATTTTCTGCCAGTTAGGTGGGCGGGGTTAACCCAATCTCCGGCGGGTGGGGAGCCGATCCCCACAGGAGAAATGGGCCCCGCCGCCATTTTATGCCAATTAAGGCCCTCCCAGCGTGATATCCGGCGGGAAGCGCTATGCGCTCCCTGTGTGGGTGGCGGGGGTGGGGGGGGGGGGTGATTTCCCCAAAAGCGAGAGTGTGCTCTTTTGCGCATGCGCATGATAGAGCGCACATCTCCCTGAGGCTAAGTGCTGCCTCAGGGAGATCGCTGACACTTTTAAAAACATTAAAAATAGAAAAAGATGTTCCTTAACATGTCCCCCTCATGTGACAATGTTGGGACATGTTCATAATTTACATAATAAGTTTATTAAACTTTTTCAAACCCTACATGAAGCCCCATCCTGCCGGTGGATGAGATTTCATGTTTTTTCTATTGCCCGCTGGGGCAATTAATCCTGGTCGACCCACCAGGTTGGACGGGCAGGTCCTTTAATTGTTTAAATGATCCTGTCAATGGCCTCAGTTGGCCATTGACAAGTCGGCGAGCCCGCAGCTGATTTAGCTGTGGCCCCGCCTTCCTGAATATTTAAATGGGGCGGGATAACATCGGGCCCCGCCCCCTGCTCACCGATGGTAAAATTCTGCCCCAGGTTACTACAACTTCCTGCTGTGCTTGAATACCTGGTCACAATGTTGCGAGGCCTAATTTGGAGGCTCCTGTCATTCGAGAGTGATGGGACACACGGCCATACTTGTGGGCGGACTTTTCTTCTGGGGAGGTTAATAGTGGACGGTAAAGTGAAAGGTTAAGGAGACCCGGTCATGTTGTTGCTACTGGCTGGATTTTACTTCAGTAGATCGGGTGGTTGACCCCCTCCCCCACAACAACACTTCACCCCAGCCCCCCCACCCCTCCCCCCCCCCTCACCACCATCCCCCCCCACCACACGAACATTAAATAGGGTGTAGTGACATCGGATCAGAAGGACGTTAGCACGTCAGTCTCCAAAATGATGGAATTGGAAATTGCAGGTGTGGAAATGGGCAGCCCGCCCGCCATTTTGAAATGACCGATCCACAAGCTATTGAGTTTGTTAACGGCCCAATCGCCTGAACCGTTCCGTTGCCTGGGACGTCGGGCGTTTGAAAACATTTGCGGGGTTTTATGCCGGCCACGACGAGGCAACAAAAGGGTGGAACGAAAGGCCGGCCGCTAAGACCATGGCTCAACGTAGCAGCAGCATGTGCTGGTCACAGTGTCTTTGTTTCAACTTACCTTTGGACTTTGGTTAAAAAAAATCAAAGACGTATTCGGGGAGCAAGGGGCCTTTAAACTTGTAACCGTGACCGTCTTCCTGTTTGCGACATAACCCCTCTGCCACATGATGCCCCGGCCTACAGCCCGATTGGGCCCAGAGCCTCCCCTTTGCACCTCTAATTGGCCACCTTTTAGCCAGGCGGCCTCTAATTGGCCACCTTTCAACCAGGCGGCCTCTAATTGGCCACCTTTCAGCCAGGCGGCCTCTAATTGGCCACCTTTCAGCCAGGCGGCCTCTAATTGGCCACCTTTCAGCCAGGCGGCCTCTAATTGGTCACCTGGGGGAGAGGGTGGGGTAGTGGTGATGTCACTGGATGAGTAATCCAGAGGCCCAGGCTGATGGCCTGGTGACACGGGTTCAAATCCCAGCACGGCAACTAGTGGAATTTAAATTCAATCAATAAAGTATCTGTAATTGAAAGCTAGTGACCATGGAGCTATGATTGATTGTTGTAAAAACCCATCTGGTTCGCTGATGCCCTTTAGGGAAGGAAATCTGCCATCCTTACCCGGTCTGGCCTACATGTGACTCCAGACCCACATCAAAGTGGTTGACTCTTAACCGCCCTCTGAAACGGCCGCACAAGCCACTGAGTTCAAGGGCAATTAGGGGTGGGCAACAAATGCTGGCCTTGCCAGTGACACCCACACCCCATGAAAGAATTTTAAAAAACTGACTCTTGATTGGACGAGCTGAAAGGGGCGGGGGTGGGGGGGGGGGTGGTGGGAGCGGGAGCAAGCGGACCGCTCAGTTTCCATCCCACCTCCCCCACTCCATCGAGAAGCATAAAACCCCAGGCCTACATGTGCAGCTCACGCCGACAATTCCCCGATCTCTTGAGCTGAATAATTGGTTTGCTTCCAAGATTATGTCGCTGAGCACAAATGCGGAGGTAGCTCCAGCCAAAGTCCCTTCAACAGACGTGGCCTGGGTTCCTGAATCCTGCTGTCGGGGTGAAGTGGAAATCAGAAACCCGGGAAACAGTCGCTCGTTGTGATTTACCCTGAGTGGCCAATTAAAGGCTGGAGGGCGGTGTCGCCATCCAATTAAATGTGGTGGCTGGTCGCTCGAGCATGGAGGACTAGTCAGGGGTCTTCAGCTTCAGAGCAGCAGCAGGATGTAACAGAGGGTGAGTAAGGGAGAGGGTGCTACAAAATGGAGGCGTCCATCCCATCCCACACCCGCACCCCTCCCCACCCCCACCGCCCCAACAACCCCGGCCTACCGCTTGGAGGCTGTCTCCAGGCATCTGCTCCTGGGCCCTGAAATGGGTCATCCCAGGCGGCCTCTCCGAGTGAGCTGCAAGTGGGCCCTTGACGGGCCTGATGTGCTCGCCGCCGTGTGTGGACAGTTAACCCTGCTGCCCACCTAAATCTCACCTGCATAGAAATGGCCTGGGTGTGGGATGGAGCGGGGAAACTGCGGGTTATTTTTAGCTCACATCCGCCTCTGATCCTGGACCTGACAGGGGCTAAAAATCCTGCTCTTGGTGTCCAAAGAGTACGGGTGCCAGATTTCAGCCTGTAAAATATAGCAGCCGGTATACTCAGTATAAATGAATACTCGAGTAGCTCAAAACACTATCGCCAGAAACTGTAAACATTTGACGAACAAAATGAACAAAAGCCAAGATTTTATGTTCATACGAAAATGGTGCAGCTTTTAATATTTGAGACAGCAGTTAAAGTGTTTAATGGAGCTCTCTCTGATCATCTGTCATCAGTCAGAAAGCGCAGTCACTTTCAGGCATCCTGAGATCATTCATGGTGACTTCTTCACAGTATTGGAGTCCAGCTTTTCCAAATCTACTTTAGCTTTCTGCTAGAGTTAGCTGTCATAATTTAACAAGTGATTAACAACGCAGAGAAAACTGCTGGCTGACCATACCCTACAAGAAATGTTAAGTTGTTGCTATCTTTTTACAAAGATGGTTTGGTGTGAATGCACATTTTACAAAAAATACATACTGATATTCACACACACACACACTGCTCACAGACTCACTGCACATACACACACACAGACACACTGCGCACACACACAGACAGACACACTGCACACACACACACACAGACAGACACACTGCACACACACACACACACATAGACAGACACATTGCGCGAACACACACACACACACAGACACATTGCGCACACACACACACACACACACATTGCACGCACACACAGACACACTGCACACACAGACACACTGCACACACACAGACACACTGCACACACACAGACACACTGCACACACACAGACACACTGCACACACGCACACACACACACAGACACACTGCACACACACAGACACACTGCACACACACACACACACACACTGCACACACACAGACACACTGCACACACACAGACACACTGCACACACGCACAGACACACTGCACACACACAGCCACACTGCACACACACACTGCACACACACTGCACACATATACCCCACACAACATTTTTTAGGCACACGTTAGGAATGCTACATGAAGGATGGCTGTGCTTCACTGGCTGTAAAACACCTTGGAACATCCTGAGGTGACGAAAGGTTCTGTATAAATGTAAACACTTTCTTTTATATAGACTGAGCTCCTGGAAGCGCTCATGTCACCAAAAAGCTGCATTAGGTTGTTAACTAATGAACTAATTAGCACATTTGAATTCAATTAAGTTTGAATGTGTTTCAGCTGGGCACAGTGTGACTTTGTTAGTTTAAAGAGGTCTATGAAGGTCGCTTGCAGGCAATTCCTTCAACAGTCGGGTCTAAATAAAGTCATTTGCTTCCACTGGAGATGCTTATCCACATGTTACCAGAATTCACTCTGCATGTGCCCGGAAAAGATTTAGAGGGAACGTTGGTCATGGGGCTGGAGGATGATCTGGAGATAGGGAGGGACAATGCCCTGGAGGGATTCGAAAACAAGCATGAGAGTTTTAAATTAGAGGCGTGCTCATCCAGGAAACAGTGTTGGCCATTGAGCACAGGGATGCTGGGTGAACGTGACATCAATCACATAAACATTGGTTAAATCAAGGTGAAAGTCCTTTGGGTTCAAATGTTTTGCTTTGGTACAGCTGTTTGTCCTCATAACCTTAGTGATGTGTATTAGGATCCCCGTGGGCAAATCTCTAAACTAAAATTCACCAAACGACCCTCAAAGAAGAAATTATCAACAAGATTTCACTTTTCATAACTTGTATTTTAACTTGAATCAAAACCAATGCAAATTAAACATGAATTAACAGGTGACTGATATTTCAAATCAAAGGGTAAATTTCATTTTAAATAGTTAATGCAAAGGTACGTCTTACACAACCACCCACATTCGTGTCACTCCCTGTACCAATGTGGCACCACATAGCTACACAGTTCCACAATGTGCTGCTCTTTATCCACGCAGGGTAGGTCAGGAGTTCTATCCGACAACAGCTTTCACCTTCGAATGTCACGGGTACGATTATCATCAGCAAGGAACACTTCTATGAACCCTCTCGCCCTCAGGTCATGAGAGTTCTGATGGTGTAGCTTTTCAGAGTTCCATTTCAACAGACCATCCAATAACATCCCAGCTTTGCCACATCTGGGACGCTCAGCAGTGTCTCCACGCTATTTACACAGCTTTCCCGCTTTTAGACCCTTTTAGCCAGCTCACACATTACCACCAAGAACTCCTGTGTCCTTTTCTGCCACATCTAAAAACTGACCTCTTCCTGACAGAGATTTGCATCTTCTCATCACAAGAATTCTCTGCGTTCCACTTTCTGGCCTTGTCTGCTTTCTCTTTGCGCCCGCATTTGTAAAATGATTGCCTCCTGCCTCTGGCCCTCTTGTCTCTGCTCTCCTTTGTGTCTTCCAGCCACATGGCCTATGGCCTTAAATTCCTTCCTGTTGGTACTGTTTCCAGGTCAAGTGTCACCAGGTCATATGGACCAGTTTTCTTATTATCCAAGAAAATTACAATCGATCTCTTTATAATTGATGCAGGCCCTTAAAATTCCTTTTCAAACATTCTTAAAAACAACTACAGATTCCACAGGCATTTTAATGAAATTCTCCTTACTGTTCTGCGCTTGGGTCAAAGGCTGTCACATATGATGAAGTCATGTGGGACTGATGTGGCATTGGTGGGAGTCAGGACTGGGTCCATTAGGTACTCTGGGAAGAGGAGGGATGGTTCAAGAGAAGCCCACTCTTTGATTCTCTTCTTGCAACCTGTGCAGATATTTGCTGCCTCCCTTGCTGACTGGGGAGCCTTAAGGGGAATCCCTGCAGTAAGAAACTCCTCCCGCAATACCTCCTGCCCGCCACCTATTTGTGGATTGAACGCTTGTCAAAAACGAAGCCCAAAATAAATAAGCCACCACTTATCATAATGGAGGTAAGGATCGTTTTAATGACCACTTGTGAAAGCTTCTGGCCGATCGCCTTACCATGATTAACGTGGCAGGTTTTAGGGAGTGAGGTTTCAGGTGCGGGATCATTATTAACATATGTAACTGTGGCCTGCCTTTGTTTCAAGTGCTCTCCATTGACCCAACATGGTGCCTGATGTACTCAGGTGTGGGATGGACCACTGCAACGTCCCACTTTGGACCGAGAAAGCACGTGAAACACAAAGCAAACTCTGGCCCTGGGACTCCGAGCCCTGAAAAAAAATAGATGGAATTATATACGGAGAAAGGTGGCTTCTTTCACAGGAAGTCACAAACCTACTTCACAGCCAATGAGCTATAGTCAACATCGTGACGTAGGAAATGCAGCAGCCAATTTTCACACAGGAAGATCCCACAAATAACCAGGTAATCTGTGTCAGTGATGTTGGTTGATACATCTTGGCCTGGACACTCAGAGAGGTCTCCCCTGCTCCTCTTCTAAATCGTGCTTCAGGATTTTTTATGTCCCTCTGAGAGAGCAGACAAGGGGCCCTGATTTAACCTCTTATGTGAAAGGTGGCACTTCTGACAGTACAGCACTCCCTCAGTCCTGGCACTGGCAGTGTTGTCCTAGATTCTGTGCTCACAAACCCGATTTTAATTGCTCCACCACTGGTGGCCTTGCCTTCAATTGCTGAGGCCTAAGCTCTGGAACTTCCTTTCTAAAAACCTCCCTATCTTTTTCTCCTCTAAGATATTACTTAGAAGCGACCCTTTTGAACAATATCTCCTACGTGGCAGAGATGACACTAGTTTCTATGTGTGCAGGCACTGTATTTACAGAACAAAAACAGAATTACCTGGAAAAACTCAGCAGGTCTGGCAGCATCGGAGGAGAAGAAAAGAGTTGACGGTTCGAGTCCTCATGACCCTTCGACAGAACTTGAGTTCTGTCGAAGGGTCATGAGGACTCGAAACGTCAACTCTTTTCTTCTCCGCCGATGCTGCCAGACCTGCTGAGTTTTTCCAGGTAATTCTGTTTTTGTGTTGGATTTCCAGCATCCGCAGTTTTTTTGTTTTTATCACTGTAGTTACAGTGCTTTATACCGTGCTTAAAAATGTCTGCACCCGGCTTCAACTCATAGCTTCTAGAAGCTTCTGTGGTGTCTATTTACTTTGCCCCGAGTCAACACCCAGGCTCAACCAATCAAGCACCGTGAGCATAGATCAGTTACCAGACACACATAATCAAAGGCAGAACAATGGAACACTGCAGTGTGGTGTCAGGTCTTTGTTTGGCTATGCTCTTGTGAAGCCCCATGGGATATTTTACTGGGTGACAGGTGCAGTTTAAAAGCGAGTTGCCCTTCTTCATGTCCCTTGTGTCAGGCTCAGCAACCCTTCGGACTCAGAAGCGAGCGTGCGATGGCTGAGACATGGCTGACCTGA
Source organism: Carcharodon carcharias (assembly GCF_017639515.1). Lineage (NCBI taxonomy): Eukaryota > Metazoa > Chordata > Chondrichthyes > Lamniformes > Lamnidae > Carcharodon > Carcharodon carcharias. The sequence goes on along the minus strand of NC_054478.1, from coordinate 141,325,851 downwards.
GTGCACTGTGGGATGGTCATTGAGGAGAATTTCACAGTAACTGGTAGATAAAGTGCTCGACATATTTCTCACTGGGATTGGTTGCCATTCCAGTTTCTGCCCAGCCTAGGCTAAAAGATGTTATTTCGACAGTGGGGGCTGGAAGCAAGCTGCATGATGGGCATCAAACATGAGACGTGCTCCATTGCATCCATTAAGCTAAGCGGAGCAACTCGTGTGCCTGGGGACCCAGACTGTTAATCCTTACACACAGCTCTGCTTGCACATTGCCTGAGGCTAGACTACAATCATATTCACATTTCTCGCGCAAATCCATTATAGAAGCGGGTCGGTAGGTCAGTTTTTTTTTGCGAAAGGAGGTGCCAGTCCGTCTATTTCTCTCTCTTGGTCCCCGCATTTGAACTGCGTTCGGGGCAGAAGGTCGTGGGTTCAGATTCCACCTCAGGGATTGAATCCAGGTGCAGGACTGAAGTGGGGGGTGGTGGGTGCTGCAGTATCAGAGGCACCCTCATCCGGGTGAGACATGAAACTGAGGCCTATTTAGTCTTGGCAGGTGGACATAAAAGATCTCAATGCCTGATTTTGAGGAAGAGCAGGAGAGCTCACACCAGCTTCCCAAGCCATCCTTTATCTCTCACCTGACATCTAACAAGCACGTTATCTGGCTGGCATAACACCCCCCCACCGTTTCCGGGATCTTGCTGTGCACAGTTTGGCTGCTGCGTTTCCTACATTACGACAGCAATTGCACTTCAGAAGTACTTGAGTGGCTGGAAAGCACTTCAGAACACCCTGAGGTTATGTAAGGTGCTGTATCAATTGAATGGATGAATTAGTTTCACTTTTTCCATCTTCGCTTCATTGGAATTTATTTTTTCACCACGCAAAGTCCGGAATTGTTCTGCTGGTGTTGGGTGGATGGGGGGGGTGGTGGAGACAATATGGTGAGGGGGCCAAAAATTGGTTTCATGCCGTTGTGAAACCAGTTTGTGATTGTCCGCTCCGCCCGTCACTGACGGGCCCTGTTTCCAGCTGCTACACTTTGGGAACCTAATTTCAATACTTTAGCATCTCATTATAAGTCCTGCTCGCCGGAATCATCCCCCCAATTTACTGCCCACATCACTATGACTTCAGGACAGCGTGATTCACGACTGCCTTTAGAAGGGGTGTACACGGCGAGCTGAACTTCGTGGGGAACTCGGAGGTGAGTGCGCACAACCTTAACACAACCTTATGTTCGTGAGGATCACCCATGGGACATGAAGGAAGAGGAGCCGCACACTCACAGGGGGGCTGGCAAGTCACTTTCTCCCGGCTGGCTTTCAGTGCGGAGCTGGGGCAGGGGCTCCAGTGTGGGTGAGCTGGGGGGTGGAGGTGTAGGTGGGAGTAGGTGAGAAGGGGGCAGAGGACAAGGCAGATCAGACTGAAGGAAGTACACAAGCACATGCCGGGGGATGGGGGGGATGGGAGAGGGGTGGAGGGGGTGAGGGAAGTGACCACGCGCTTGGAAAAGTTTGTTCAAAGCTTGTCATTCTCCCACAGCTGAGACGTTCAGCAGCAGCTCCATTGACTCACTGGGAGCTGGGCCTCTGAATCTTTCTCACCCACTCAAGCAACACAAAAGCATGAAAGTGCCACCAAATGCTCCAGAACATTTCACCCCTCAGGCACAGACTGCAAATTAATGTGTGTTTTAGGGGCAAACAGAGCAAGTGGCCAAATGAGCGAGTTATACGATCCCCCTGTGAAATGTGCCCATGTCACAGTCACTGGTGGAGGTGCTCACAGCCCCTTGCTGTGTCTTTACTAAGGTTTGGACCAGTGTCCATTATGGTTCAAGCTAACAGTGCAGCCTTGCAGTGTAGGTTAGGAGAATGCCTGTACCTGAGCTGAGAGCACAGCATGCAGTCCAATGGGCAAAGCTGCTGCCAATCGGTCAGGTGGAGTGGGGCGGAGGTGGGTGGGGTTTTGGATGCCAATGAGCGCACTACACACTGGTCATCCTAGTGGTGGCCAGGACTCTCCTGCATGTGTGAAGGGGCCTTTAGGCTTAACCAAGAGAGGTTCTTAGGACACATATGCTAACCCACATGTCTCTCTGTTTGACCCTGCAGGAGCAAACGATCAGGATCATGGAGCCTGGTGATTTAGCGGGAAGTCTCATGGTTTACAGGGAGCTGAGAAGAGGAAGAGTGTGGTGGAGGTGCCAAGCTCAGCAAAGGGAGGAGCACCTCCCCCTGGATGAAGGGGTGGCAGGGCCTGCTGAACACACAGATAAACATCCACAGCGAGCCATCACTCGTAGGCACCTCACTAGACCCAGGGTCTATAGACAGCGCTTGTCATTCCTGCAGATGAGGAAGAACCAATGTCACCTAAGAGTGCACATGTCCAAGGAACTGGTCGGTCAAATATGCCACCCACTGCAGGATTTGGTGCCACGGGGACATGGAGGGCATCCACTGCCAGTGGCCATGAAAGTGACTGTGGCACTCAATTTCTACACCAGTGGCTCCTTCCAGAGTTGACCTGTGCTGGATCTCACAAGCCTCCACCCACAAGTGTACCCTGGAGGTCACTGACTTCATCTTCACGCAGATACAGAACTTTGTGCATTTCACCCGGGATCGGGAAAGCCAGGAAGCCAGAGCACCGGGATTTGCCCAGATCTCGGGTTCCCCACAGCTGCAGGATGCCAGCGACTGCACTCACGTGGAGCTCAGGTCTCCTTGGCAACAAGCAGTCAACTACATCAACCGCAAGGGCTTCCACTCGCTGGATGTTCAGCTGGTGTGTGACCACCACAAACACATCCTGTGGGTCTGTGCACGATTCCCAGGCAGCGTCCACGACTCCTACATCCTTAGCAGGTCTCAGGTCCCGGACATCTTCCAGGGTCCACAGAAGCAGCAGGACTGGGTCCTCTGGGACAGGAACTATCCACAGAGGCCGTGACTGATGATGCCTGTGCAGCAGCCTCAGACTGCAGCAGAGTGACGGTGAAACGAGGCTCATGCTGCAACCCGGACTTTGATGGAGCAAACTATAGGAATTCGGAAAATGAGGTTCTGGAGCATCGGCAGGTCTGGTGGAGCGCAGCAATACAGTCCCCAGAGACTGTCGCGCATCATTGTCACTTGCTGCGTGACCCACAACCTGGCGCTACAATGGGGGGAGGAGCTGGCTGAGGAGGGGATGGAGGAGCTGCACGTCTCCTCCGATGAGGAGGATGTCAAAGAGGCTGACGATGAGGGGTCCTGGAAGGTGACGATGCCAGTGATGAGGTAATCGCTCTGGCCAGACAGGACAGGCACACTCGGGGGGCCCTCATAGCCACTAGATTCATGCAGGATGATGTATCTAAATCTTCTTGACCTTCCTAACCCTGCTGCTATGTCTTGGTGCTCCTGGGACATCCACAGCAGAGGTGGAGGCAGCCTGTGATGACCTTGGTGGGCTCTCTCTCTGGAGGCCTGAGGCCTGGAGGGCCCCGGCCTGCTTCCAGAGTCCTGCTGAGTGGCAGTGACACCCTCCTCGGCCTGTGGAGCTGGAGCTGCTGGGGTCACAGGAAAGGGGATTTGGATAGGCCGGACATTCCCAGCGTCACCTGGGTGGATGGCCCCGGGGTGTGCATCTGCTGATCCTCCTCCCTATGGCTGCTTGAGGGCCCCTGGCTGACTCATGGAGGAGAAGGGGAAGCTGGAGTGAGATCAAGCTTCCCTGCACCCCTCTCGCATTGACACTGTTAGAGGCCAACTATGGCGACAGTAGTGCAGGAATGACGTCCTGGACTGAAGTCTCCAGAGTGGCCGCCATCCTACCAGTGTTGACCTTGGTGCATTGACATGCCGGCCCTATCACCTCAGACTGAAGACAGACAGACTCCTCCATCGTGCCTTGCAATCTGAGGAGTGCAGTGGACACCCCTTCCTGGCAATCCTGAGCTTGCCTTTGCAGCTCCAGCAGCGGTGACATGACTGAGTCCAGAGACTCGTCACCTGATCTGGACTCAGAAGATTTCTGGTCTCCAGCAGTCCTCCGAGTGCCGGTGACCTGGGAAGTCCCTGCCTCTGCCTGCTGTGGATCAGACAGTGCCATATGCTCACCAGACTGTGAGGCTACTCTAAAGCTGGGTCCCACCGAGGAGTGTGTCTCTGCGCTGGTGGAGGGTGTGGGTGAGAGCGGTGTCAATGAGGGTGTCATCAGATTCTTCTTCCAAGGTTTCTTCGGGGTTTGATTGGAGGCCCTGGGTCGTGAGCTGTTTCCCAGATGTGTCTGTGAAAGCAAGGGGAGATAATTAGTGCATGGCAGTGGCCTGTGAAACAGGACATATCACTCACAGCATGGTTGTCTGATGGATGTTGCACTGCTGGACCCTCACTTGGTAGAGCAGTGCCGACCTCACCGTCAGCACAGGACTGGTCAAGATCATCGCCGGCCAGCTGGATGGCTCTGTTTTCAAAGCTGGTGGAGACCTTGATTTCAGGCATTCCTCCACCGGTCCACGACCTCCCCCTGTTGTTGTGTGCCAGCTTGTCCTGCATGAATAGAGATGGAGAGAGTGTAAGCAGGACGCCTGCCAGGCCAGATGAGAAAGATGCCTGGCACGTGTGGGTGGTGAGTGGTGCCATGGACAGGATGAGGACACAGTCCGCGGGGCAGATGAAGGTGTGTGTGAGAGAACGAATGGTGATGCACCTTGAACCAGCAGTGAGTGAGATCCCTGTGGGTGTGTGATGGGTTTGTGAGTGTGTGAGTTGAGAGTGATGAGAAGAGTGACTTACCCTGGAGGAACAGAGATCATTCATCCTCTTGTAGCACTGGGTGGCTGTCCTCTTTTTCAGGGCATTGGCACTGACCACCGCTGCCATCGCCTCCCATGCTGGATGGGTGAGCTTGCTTGCTGGTCTTTGCCCAGAGAGGGGGTAGAGGACTTCGCGATGAGCCTCCGCTGAGTCCAGTAGGGGCCTGAGGGAGGCGTCACTAAATCTGGGGGCAGCATGTTTCCTCCCTTTGGCAGCCATGACTTTCCAGCAGCTTCCGACCCCTTGGAGAGTGTGCAGTGGGCCCCCTTTATATATAGTGCCTAGATCACTGAAGGCCAGAAGAGGTGGTGGGGTGTACAAGTCAGTGGCTGTCTGCCAGCAAACTGTAGTGTTTCCCATGAATGTGGGACGCACTGGAAAGGGGGCGATACTGACCCGAAAACCCACCATTGCGGCCGGCGGGTAAAGCGACCTTCTTCATGCCTGTTACCACACACTTGGTGCCAATCTGGGACGACTTTGCCCAAAGGGTTTCTCTCCACTCACTAACCCAGCCCATATGGGATTCGCTTTCGATTGAATCCCAACGCGATTTACAGAAGAAAGAACTCCTTTGCGTACCTGGTGTATCGCTGAGCCAGAATCTATGTATCTGTAACAGTGAGGGAGACAAGCTCAAAGCAAACTCAACCTCACAACAAGGGAGACTCGAACGAGGGGGCACAGTGTAAAAATAAGGGGTCTCCCTGTGAAGACGGAAATGAGGAGAATTATTTTTCTCTCAGAGGGTAGTGAGCGGGAGGAATTCTCTTCCCCAGAGAGCAGTGGAGGCTGAACATATTCAAGACCGAGGTAGACAGATTTTTGATCGACAAGGGAGTCACGTGCTATGGGGGGGCCAGACAGGAAGGTAGAGCTGGGACCACAAGCAGATTAACCATGATCTTATCAAATGGTAGAGCAGACTCAAAGGGCTGAGTGACCCACGCCTGCTCCTAAGTCCAATGTTCCTGGATTTCCTATGTTCACAATGATAAACAGGAGAGGGGTAATGTTCAAATGAGAATATATACTGGAGGCAGGTAAATCAATTCCTGGCACAGAAGCAGCAACAAAATTCTGAATAGAACAAGAGTACCACATCTTCCAGGGTCCAGAGGCAATGAAGAGGCAAAGTCTCTCCTTTTCAATCTCTATTTGTTCAAATCTGCGTTTGAGAAGTGGGAGGTGCTGCTCTGAGCTGTTCGGAGAGGCAGGTCTTAGAGGGCACTTGCTTCCACCTCTCATGCCTCCCTAGTCATTGTTGTGCGTTGTGTCTGAACTATGAAGTAATGCAGCTTCATAAAGAAAGGTCAGTGCTGTTTGGATTAAGGGAGGAATTTTTTGAACAACAGCGATGATTGACTGCAGCTTGCCTAAATGCCATAAGAACTCCACCAATTGCTCAAATCAATTCTAAACTGGGGTGAGGCAAGCATTAGTCAGTAAGCAAGCAATGACTCAGCCGGAACGCATTTGCCTCTGAGTCAGAAGGATGTGGGGTCGTGACGTCCATCCAAAACCTGGAGCTCAAAACATAGGCTGACACTCTTGCTGCTCCCACTGAAGGAGGTGGTGAAAGACCCCCTGGCACTTTTTGAAGACGAGCGGAGGAGTTCCTACTAGTGTCCTGCATGATATTTATCCCCAGCCAACATCCTCTGAAAACAGGTTATCTGGCCATGCCGTTTGTGGGATCTTGCTCTGCGCATTCCCTCCGTGACAGCAGGGACTGCAATTTGAAAGTACTTCACTGGCTGTTTAAGACGCTGTGAGCTTGTGGAAGGTGTGCGTATGAACGCAAGCCCTTCTTTCAGGAGAGATCATACCGGAACCAGCTTCTTTCTAGTACTCGACAGGCCGCGGCGTGTAAAGCTGTAAACACTGGCCCCTCACCTCTGGAACCCGCTGATGACCCCAGCTCCTGGTGAGGGAACTGAGACCGCGACGGCAGGGTGTTTGGGGGGGATTTCATTCCCAGGAACTGGGCTTCTTCATGATGGATGAGATGTTAAAATGTAATGAATTTCAAAGCCAAACACACACTGTCTCAAAGCAACACCAGTCCCAGGATGGGGGGTGGAGCGAGGGGGAGGGGGAGGGTACGGGGTGGGTGGAGGTGGGCTGAGTGGGGGGTGGGGTGTGGGGGGGGGTGGATGAGTGGAGGTGGACCACCAACCTGCTCCTAAGAGGCAGGTGGTTCATTTAAATACTTTACTGAGACTACCCAGCTCATACTTTACCCTTCCTGCAGCATTGACATTGGCCGGCCAGGTTAACCTGTGGGCCAGAGGCAGTAGCAGCTCTTCCCTGGCCTCACAAGCCAACCTGCTTCCCACCCTGAGGTTGAACCCACCTTCCTGTAATTTGAACCCGCCGTGATAATAAACTGCACCCAACCCCTAATCAGTGACCCCACCCTGTGATCGTACGCCCATAGTTAAACCCCACCATGATCCCAAACCCTCACCAGCTCTGCCCCTGACCTCTCTCCAACCACCCACGATCACCCCTAACACTCCAAACCCCATTGTATCTCTGCCTCTACCCCTTGGAACTGTGAACGCAACAACAGGAACATTCCTTTTAATCGTTCATGGATGCTGACCAGGCCAACATTTATTGCCCATCCCTAATTGCCCTTGAACAGGTGGTGGTGAGCTGCCTTCTTCAACTGCTACAGTCCGTGTGGTGTAGGTACACTTGCTGTAGAGAGTTCCAGGATTTTGTCCCACTGACAGTGAAGGAACAGCAATGTATTTCAAAGTCAGGATGGTGTGTGGCTTGGAGGGGAACTTGCAGATGGGTGGTGTTCCCATGTAGGGGACTGCTTTGTCCTGGATGGTGTCAAGCTTCTTGAGTGTTGTGGGAGCTGCACTCATCCAGGCAAGTGAGGAGTATTCCATCACAGTCCTGACTTGTGCCTTGTAGATGGTGGACAGGCTTTGGTGAGTCAGGAGGTGAGTTACTTGCTGCAGGATTCCTAGCCTCTGACCAGCTCTTGTAGCCACAGTATTTATATGGCCAGTCCAGTTCAGTTTCTGGTCAATGGTAACTCCCCCAGGATGTTGATAGTGGGGGATTCAGTGATGCTAATGCCATTGAACATCAAAGAGATTAGATTCTCTCTTGTTGGAGGTGGTCATTGTCTGACATTTGTGTGGCGTGAATGGTATTTGCCACTTATCAGCCCAAGCCAGAATTTTTTTCCATGTCTTTCTGCATACAGGCATGGACTGCTTTAGTAATTGAGGGGCTATGAATGGTGCTGAATATTGTACAATCATCAGTGAACATTGATGAAGCAGCTGAAGATGTTTGGGCCTAGGACACTACCCTGCAGTGATGTCCTTGGGCTGAGATGATTGACCTCCAACAACCACAACCATTTTTCATTATGTTAGGTCAGATTCCAGCCAGTGGAGTGTTTTCATCCTGATTCCCATTGGCCCCAGTTTTGCCAGGGCTCATTGATGCCAAACTTGATCAAATACCGCCTTGATATTAAGGGCAGTCACTCTCACCTCATCTGTGGAGTTCAGCTCTTTTGTCCATGTTTGGGCCAAGGCTGTAGTGAGGTCAGGAGCTGAGTTGGATGTGCTCCTTGGCTGTAGCCTCTTCTGGAACATTCCCCACACCCAGTAGGGAGTCAAACTCGTCAATCAGGATGGCTTCTGGTCCAGGAACTTGTTGCTAAGAAAAGTGACCTAAACTCCCCAGCATTGTCAAACCTGGGCCAGAACTCCTCCCACCATTGCCTCTCTCTGTGGCCTGTAACCCTGCCCCAGTAAATATTGGGAACCAGGGGCAGGATTTTTCACTTTAGCAGGCGTGCCCGATCCGCTCGAGTGTGAAATGGCGCGCGTTGACATCGGGTGAGCGTCCTGACGTTAAAGTGCAGTCGCGCGATAGTTCAGTCAGCGGGCGAGCGCGAGAATCGGCAGCATGCCCGCCGACAATTAAAAGGCCTGTTAAGGCCATTAAAGTATCGACTGACTTAAATATTTCGCTGTCCGTCCAGCCTAACGGTCGGCGGGCTGGAGAAAAGGCCAAGCGGCCTTTGCATTTCTTGGAAGCCTCACCCACGGGCAGGATGAGGTTTCCAACAGCAAATACAAATAAAATAAGAATGTTTTAAATGTCACTTGCACCGTGTCCCTAGTCGTGCGACAGAGCCGCAAGGTCTATTACATTTTTCAGATCTTGATCGTTTTTGTGGTGCCTCAGCGAGATTCTCAAGCGCGGACTCATGCGCAAAGTTCGTGCTCGCCCCCCCACCCCCCCCCCACCCCCCCCACCCCCCGACAAGGGCAAAATTCTGCCCCCTGGGTCTTTCTGGGGAATGGCTGGTGAGGGGAAAGGGTCCCCCGTGTCTTTACCCTGTCACACTGTCCAACCACCTCCTCTGCTCTGGGTCCCTCTGTACGAATCCCACTCGAAACCAGCTCCCAATCCTCCAGTTCCTCGATCACAATGAGCTTTGCAATCACGTTACCCTTGATGTGTTTTAAGGTGATTGAAGGATTTGATGAGGTAGCTATGGAGAAACCGCTGGTGGGAGAGTCCAGCACCATAAAGGGCCATAAAGAGCATCTGGAAGCAATTCTTCACACAAACAGCGACTGAGGTTGTTGGGGGCGGGGTGGGGCCCAATTGGAAATTTCGGTGCTGAGGTTGATAAGACTTTTCTTGGGTAAGGGGATTAAGCGATGCGGGAGCAAGCCTGGAAAATGGGGAGTGTGACAACACAGATCGGCCGTGACCTATTTGGATGTAACATTGGTAACACGCGAGAAGAGGGGGTGGGGGCTGAAGGACCCACCCATGTCCTCGAGGAGCATACTGGGTGCTCCTACCAGGTGAAATTCTGAGCGCTTCGGAGGTGCTGGACAGTTGCTGGATGGTCAATGTGCAGCGCGGTTGATGCATTCAATAAAGCAGTGAAGAGACAGGGCCTCTGATAATGAAAGGACTTGACATTGATTCTTCTTGTTCACATGACATCCCCATTCCCTGGCAACACACGCATGCACTTCCACAGGGGGATAAATCAAATCTTGAAAGCTCCCCTTGGACAACTGCATACCAGAAATGTTTTATTAGCGTCCACTTAGATAATTAGTGCTATCTGGAGCTTGCTTTTCCAGGCTCCTTAATTTGTTTTAAGTGCACATTATAATTCACAGGGGTAGAGAGTTCAGGTTCAGATCTGCACCAAGGAAATGTTTTGCGATGGTAGCGGATGATGTCATCCCGGCTCTGGAGAGGCGATCCGCTAACAAACTTTGACCTCAGAGTCCCCAGCAAGGACAGAGGCAGCCACTCCCACTGCGACACAGAGAATGAGACCTTGGGACCAAATTGATGGGACAACTCCGCACTGCACCCACCCCCCCCAAACCCCACAACCTCCCCACAAGGTCGTGGGTCTGTGGAACTCTCATCCTCAAAAGGCAGGGGAAGCAGAGCCTTTAAACATTTTTAAGGCAGAGCTAAATAGATTCACGATAAGCAAGCGGGTGAAAGGTCATGGGGGGGTCGGGGGGAGGGCAGGGGGTAGGTGGGAATGTGGGGGTTGAGGTTACAGTCAGATCAGCCATGATCTTATTGAATGGCGGAGCAGGCTCGAGGGGCCGAATGGTCTACTTTTAGTTTGTACGTTCATCCGAGGAGTTGCTGTCAATGCCCCCCTATTTTAGAAGACACTCCTCTGTCTGCCTCTTAAACACAACCCTTTACCCGTTCAAAATTAACGGTTGGAGTACTAAAGTAGCAGATAAAATGCCTCACAGTGCTCACCCACTAACATCAGTCATTCCTAGATTCCTTTGCAGCGTTTGTATTTATTTAATAAAAAAAAAACCACCATGGTAAAAATGAGGGCATTTAACTCTGTCCAGAGGCTCTTCATTCAACTCCACCCACTGCACTCGGACAACTTTTCTCCGAGACAACAGCTGGAGTAAAGCAGATGGGGAAAAGATTCCAAATGGAAGACTTGCATTTATGTTGCGATTTTCATGATGTCAAAGGACCCCAAAACACTTTACGGGCCAATGAAATGCTTTTGCAGAGTGGTCTCCGTTGCACCATGGGAAACACCGCAGCCAATATGCGCACAGCAAGCTCCCACTCCCAGCAATGCGATAATGACCAGATCATTTATTTTATAGACCTGGCCGAGGGATAAATATTGACCGGGGCACCGGGGAGAACTCCCCTGCTCCTCTTCGAGCTAGTGCCCTCGGGATCCTTGGCCTTAGAAGTTCTACAGCAGGGTTGAGAAGGAACCAGTGAACTCTGGTATAAATTAAGGTAACTTAATAAAACAGAGTGGTTTGTGGAAATATAGAGAGCATCCAGTGAATTACCGCAGTGACGTACAGAATCTCTCCCTAGGAGAGTTAACACAGTGCAGTGAGTGTCTCGTCAATGAGATCAGCAGATCTATGAGAGAGAGAGAGAGGAAAATGGAACAAATTGTAAAAAGCAAATTACCTGGTCCTTATCACATTCCTTGTTGAAGATTCAATCCATCTAATGTTGGTGTGCAAAGGAAATAGGGAGAGAGACTTGCACTTCCGTGTCACGTTCCACTGGTTTGGGATGTCCCAGCCTGCTTCCGTCCAATGGAGCCCTTTTGCAAATGTAGTTCCTGTCGCATGTAGGATGCATGGCATCCAACCTGTGCACAGCAAGATCCCACAAACAGCAATGTGATAAAGACCACGCAATCTAATTTTTTTTTAAAAATGAAGGGCTAAATCTCACCGGAGCACGATAAGAACTCCCCCAACTCTTCCTCAACCCTGAGAGGGTAGACGGGGTCTCAGTCTAACATCGCATCTGAAAGACTGACAATGTAACAACTCTCTCGTTACTGTATCAGAGCCATTAGCTTAGCTTTTTGTGCTTATTAACGACTTGAACCTGTAATTTTCTGACTTAGAATCGAGAGTGCTGCCTACTGAGACACAGCTGACGCCTAGTTAACATCAGCTACTTCTCAGGTTGCCAACTGTGGTTAAATGGATTCCTGGAGGTTCCATCACATGACTTTGCCCCAACGCTCCAGCCATTAGTCGGCCAACACACCCATCCTTGTGACGCACGGCCTTCCTACACCAATCGGAAAGCACAAAGACTCCTTACCCCATTGTATAATGCTTGATTGTCAGTCAAACAGCCTCTTTTAATGTCCCGACGATTGTTGTACACAGCAATGTCTTGGAGATTGGAGACTCCAGACCAATCCTGGTGGGTTGGCAACCCTAGTTAACTCTATTAGCTGACATGCAAACAACTTGAACCAGCAAACCTGAACACTTCCATTCAGCGGAGAATGTTTGTCATGAGACGTTTCCCTGTGGTTTAGTTGTTCAGTGATTCACTTTTCTTCTCTTCCCAATCTCCAATTGAGGGAAAAAAAGCAAGTGGGAAAGGGGAACAGCTGGCTAGCCTGACAACCCTTTCAGCCTCTCGGTGCTGCTGTTGGAAGCTCTGACTGATGGATTGATGTGAAAATTGTGCAGATTGATGCGGTGTTTAATGGAAGATAATGAGAGAGGAAACACAGCCACCATCTCTGCTAATTACAGCATCACCCTGGAGAGGAGCTTCCTGCAAGTTATCTTCTAATAATTACAGACTATTTCCTGTTTCATGGTCCCGGTCAATCTCTGTAAAGACCTCCAGTTCTCTCAAATGGTCAGACCCATAAAGGAGTTCTGCAGCCCCATCTGCTGTTGGAACACACATACACACACACGCACACACACACGCACTACACACACACTACACACACACACGCACACACACACACACTACACACACAGTACACACACACGCACTACACACACACACACGCACACACACACGCACTACACACACAGTACACACACACGCACTACACACACACACACACAAACACACTACACACACACACACTACACACACACGCACTATACACACTACACACACACTATACACACACGCACACACACACTACACACACACGCACACACACATGCACTACACATACACACACACACTACACACACACACACATGCACTACACACACACACACACACTACACACACACGCACTACACACACACACACACATGCACTACACACACACACACACACTACACACACACGCACACACACATGCACTACACACATACACACACTACACACACATGCACTACACACACACTACACACACACTACACACACACGCACACACATGCACTACACACACACACACTACATGCACACGCACTACACACACACACTACACACACACTACACACACACGCACTACACACACACTACGCACACATGCACACACACATGCACTACACACAGACACACATTACACACACACACTACACATACACACGCACACACACACACTACACACACACGCACTACACACACACACTACACACACACGCATACACACGCACTGCACACACATACTACACACACATGCACTACACACACACACTACACACATGCACACACACAAGCACTACACACACACTACACACATGCACACACACACATACGCGCACACTACACACACATGCACGCACGCACACACACACTACACACACAAACTACACACATACACGCGCATACATACATGCACACACACAGACTACACACACACACGCACATACTACACACATACACATACACACATGCGCTATACAGACGCACGCACACACTGCACACATGCACACACACATGCACACACGCACACACTGCACACACACACGCACTACACACACACAACACACACACACACTACACACATGCACACACTATACACACACATACGCACACACATACTACACTCACACACACACATGTGCACACACACTACACTCACACGCACTCACACTCATACACACAAACACACCCTCACATTCACATACACACGCGTGCACACACACACTCACAGACATACACACGCTTGCACTCATACACACCCACACACACTCTCACATTCACATTCTTACATACACACACACGCACACATTCAAACACACACACTCTCACACACACCCACACTCATACATACACATACACATTCACTGACACACACACATTCACTCACGTGCACACATTCACTCACACACTCGTGCACACTCACTCACACATACAATCAAACAATCAATCACACACACTCTCGCACACACACACACAAACTCTCTCACACAAACACATTCACACTCTCACACACTAACACACACACTCACACACACACTAACAATCACACTCGCACTCACACACACTCACATGCACACACACACATGCACACCCACATGCACACACTCACACACACATGTGCTCACACACAAACACTCACACTCACACTCACACTCTCATACTCATGCACATACACTCACACACACACTCACACACATAGACACACACTCACACGCATACACATACGTGCACTCCCTCACACACACACCCACGCACACACACTACACACAGACACACACACACTCACACACACACACATACTCACACATATACACTCACACAGACACACACACACACACTTACATGCACGCTCTCACACACACACACTCAAACACTTACATGCACTCTCTCACACACACTCACAAAAACACTAACAATCACACTCGCACTCACACACACTCACATGCACACACACACATGCACACCCACATGCACACACGCACACACACATGCACTACACACATACACTACACACACATGCACTACACATACACACAAGCACACTACACACACACACACACACATGCACTACACACACACACAGTACACACACACGCACTACACACACACACACACACACACACACACATGCACTACACACACACACACGCACTACACGCACACACTACACACACACTACACACACACGCACTACACACACACACACACACTACACACACACGCACACACACATGCACTATACACACACACACACTACACACACATGCACTACACATACACTACACACACACGCACACACATGCACTATACACACACACACTACACGCACACGCACTACACACACGCACTACACACACACTACACACAAACGCACTATACACACACTACACACACACTACACACACACACACGCACACACACACACTACACACACACTACACACACTACACACACGCACACACACGCACTACACACACACACTACACACATGCACACACACAAGCACTACACACACACACTACACACACACGCACGCACACACACATACGCGCACACTACACACACACATGCACGCACGCACACACACACACTACACACACAAACTACACACATACACGTGCACACATACATGCACACACACAGACTACACACACACACACGCACATACTACACACATACACATACACACATGCGCTATACAGACGCACGCACACACTACACACATGCAAACACACATGCACACACTACATACACACACGCACACACTGCACACACACACACAACACACACACAACACACACACACACTACACACATATGCACACACAATACTACACTCACACACACACATGTGCACACACACACTACACTCACACGCACTCACACTCATACACACAAACACACCCTCACATTCACATACACACGCGTGCACACACACACTCACAGACATACACAAGCTTACACTCATACACACCCACACACACTCTCACATTCACATTCTTACATACACACACACGCACACATTCATACACACACACTCTCACACACACCCACACTCATACACACACATACACATTCACTCACGCGCACACATTCACTCACACACTCGTGCACACTCACTCACACATACAATCAAACAATCAATCACACACACTCTCGCACACACACACACACAAACTCTCTCACACAAACACATTCACACTCTCACACACTCACACACACACTAACAATCACACTCGCACTCACACACACTCACATGCACACACACACACACACACACACACATGCACACACTCACACACACATGTGCTCACACACAAACACTCACACTCACACACATACTCACACATATACACTCACACAGACACACACACACTTACATGCACGCTCTCACACACACACACACACACACATACACTCACACACACACACTCACACACTTACATGCACGCTCTCACACACACACACACACTCACACACATACACTCACACACACACACTCACACACTTACATGCACTCTCTCACACACACACACACACACACATAGAGCAGACTGATGTACTTATTTAATGTTTTCTGGCAACACTATAGTCCTGGAAAAGTGTGTGCGCGTGTGTGTGTGTCAAGAAAAATGATACTAAATTAGACAGTATTGGTATCCTTACCGGATCAACACACCATGGGCAGAAGCAAAGAATCTTACAGCTCACAAGGAGGCCATTCAGCCTATTATGCCTGTGCTGGTTTTTGAAGCAGCTATCCAATCAGCTCCACTCCCTTGATCTTTCACCAACCTCCTGCAGTTTCTCCTTTTTAAGTATATATCTAGCCCTCTCGGTTTCCACCATCCTTTGAAGCAGTACATTCCAGATAATAACACCTCACCGCGTTAAACATTTCTCCTCATATTGTCTCTGATTCTTTTGCCACCTCGGTTCTCTGGTTTACGGACCCTTCTGCCATTGGAAACAGTTCTGCTTATTTACTCGCTCAAACCCCTCACCCATCATAATTTGTAATGCTTCTATTAAATCTTCCCTTAACCTTCTTTGCGCTGAGAAAAACAACACCAGTTTCTGCAACCTGTCCACACGCCTGAAGTCAATCATCCCTGATACCATCCTAGTAAATCTCCTCTGCACCAGCACCAAGGCCACGATATCCTTCTTAAATCATGGAAGTCGGAAGTGAACACGGTACTGCAGCTTAGGCTTAACTAGTGACTTTTCAAGGTTTAGCAGAACTCACGGCTAAACCAACGACCTCTGTGCTGGCTCGGGCCATGTCCATCGGGTGGATGAATCATTTGCCCAAATGTGCAACCCAAATTTGACCGTTTACCCAAAGATCTTCTGTACCATGAGCCAGTGGCTGGGTCACGACCTGCCGGGTGTCCATACCTCAGCTACAAGGACACCTGCACATGAGGTAAAAGACCTTGACGGACATCGACACTGACGACCGGGAGACGGTCACCCACAGCCGCGGCTTCTGGAGGCCAACAGGAAGGGAACAGAGAGAGGCGAGCGGAAATGAAAAGCACAGCTGGCCGAGAGAGAGAGGGCCCAGTGAAAACAGAGGCCTGTGAATCGTGCACCTTCCCAGCCCACCGTCTCCCTCCGCAGCAAATCTGTGGAAATCACTACCTCAGCGTGCGGTGGATGCCGGGACGCTGAATACATTTAAGGAGCAGACAGACAGATTTTTGATTAGTAACGGGTCGATAGGTTATGGGGGGTGGGTGGGAAATTGGAGTTGAGGCCCAAATGAGATCAGCCATGATCGTACAGAATGGCGGGGCAGGCTCGAGGGGCTGAATGGCCTACTCCTGCTCCTGGTTCTTATGTTCTGAAATGCGGCAGAGACGGCCATGCCAGAGTGAGGACCCTTAGCCACACCCAGGCGATACTCAACATGGAGTTGACCACCATGGGGCCAACCATCATCTTGCAAGATAGAAGGGCACACAGCAATAAGTTCCCTGCTTTTATATTTTAGGCCCATATTCGAGACCACCGACCCATCTAAACTGCTGCTGCAAAGCCCCTCCCATGCACGCGCTGCTCACACAACAAGCGTCACCATCAGAGACAGACGTGTGGTCACTAGCACTGGACACATCACCTGAGAGACAGATCGCCACCAACAGCTCAGGCCCATTCAACCAAAGACTCCGGGTTTATCGCAACGTGATCATTCAAATTACAATCGCAATGGTTGAATCAGGTGGTAATCGCACGTGGATTAAGCGGGGTCAGTCCCAGAATAACACGTTTCCCACCTCAAACAGAACACATTCCAGCCACAGCCATTGACGGTATGTCTACTTCTAGCCACAGGCGCTCATTCTGTTTCTGAAGCTTTTACTTTTTTACCCTAAGTAGCTTGTTTATTTGGCCACTCACTCTCGTGTGATGAGTTAGATCGCGATTACAATAAAGCAAAATAAAAAAGGGGGTGTATGATGCATGCCAAGATGTGAATTATCCAAAATGAGAACCAGGCCAAACGCAATAAGTTGAGAGGGGAAGCGAGGAGGAGAAACTAAGACCGGCAAAGGGGGAATGAGAACAGAATACATAAAGAGGAAGCCCAAAAATCTCCCAGCGCCAAGCTGATAGTAAGAAGGTAGGGTAGGATGGAATAGCTCCTGCTGGGGGCAAAGAGGGTGCTATGTGCTTAGACACGCAGGGCAACTCTAGAATACTTATCAGTACTTACAAAGGAAGAGCATGCTGACAAAATATTGGTTGAAGATTGTTGGGGGGTGGGGGGAGGGGGAGTGAGAATTTTGCCCTCGGCAGGCAGGCTCAGTGGGGGTGGGGGCTGGTCAGGAATCTGCCCGCTATCCACGTCCACCAGTTAGGGCCCGGCCAGTGTGAAACATGGCTCGTCACTGGCTGGGAAAGGCCTAGTGGCCCCCGGGTCCAATGGTGGCCCACTGGCCTGATTACAAACGGCCAAGGCAGCCCCAGAATGGCTGCCAGGGAAGGATGTCTGTCTGCCGCTGCAGAGATGGAGTCCAGAGTGGCAACAAACACCAGGCGGGAGGTGAGGTCGGCTGGACACTTGGCCCTGCCCCCGCCCCCCCTCACCCCACCAACACCACCTCCCCCCCCCGTTTTTCCGATGAGTGCCTCGTCGGCATCCTGGAGAAGGTGGCTGCCAGGAGGGACACCCTTGTCCCCAGAGATGGGAGGAGGAGGCCATTGCACCTCACCAAGAGGGCATGGGAGGAGGTGACAGTCTGGGTGAGCAGCCACGACATGGTGTGGCACACCTGGGTGCAGTGCCAGGAGCGCTTCAAAGACCTGCTGCGCTCAGGAAGGGTGAGTACCGTGCTGGCATGGGTCAGTGTGTTGAAGTGTTTTGGGCTGGACATTCCCCCGTGGAGCTCAGGGGTGTTACAGTCCGAGTGCCAAATGTCAACCACACCAGAGCTGGCCAAGGGGGTGAGCCCTGGCCGCTTGGACTGAGTGCCTTCCAGCTCAAGGGCCACGACTCGGATGTGTCCTGTGAGGTGCTCCTCAGCTGGGGTTGTCCAGGCTGTAATGGCGCTGCAGGTAGAGAGTGGACTCATCAATGCTCCTCTGTCCTTTCAGGAGAAGACATCCTATAACAATATTGAGAGGTTGCAGACTGGCGGAGGACCCCCACACCCACTCACCCTCTCCCGGTACGAGCAGGAGGCCTTAGAGCTCGAGAGACACCATGCACCTCGGCCGCGGAGAGGCTGGGGTGCCGGACGACGGTAAGAGTGCAGTGTGCTGAGGTGAGAGTTTCAGATGGTGCAAACATTCTAATGTAGTCTCTTCATTAATGTGAGCCTTGAGTCCCCATTGATCATTGGAAGACGAGGGCACCATGATGCAGATCTCCATTGTCTCACCAGGGTGCCTGGCATGCACAGTGACATTGTGCTGACTTAAACTAAGGACATGTCCTTCTTCTCCCTTTTAGGTTCACCAGTAGGCATTCGCACTCAGGACCCTGAAGGACCACCCTGACACCGGAGGACCACCATGGTCCCCGAGCACCTGCGTCACACCCACTCTCTGAAGCAGGCACCAGCGCAGTTACCAGCATCTCGATGGGTATTCGTTCAGCAGCTAGTATCTCGGTGCACATTGGTGAGGGCACTTAACACTCGCTTGAGGAGCAGGCAGAGAGTGTCCAGGACGCCAGTGGTCAGAGGACTGCTGGAGACCAGGATGATGCTCATTCAAAGGCTGATGATGAGCCTCCGGGCTCGTCCATTATGCAGCATGTCCAGTGGGGTGTCCAGGAGGACAGAGATCTGGCAGAGATCCATGAGTGTATACGTGCCGTGGTCTCTGTTGTGGAGGAGTCCCTGCCGAGTGTGAGCACTGTGTTGACCCTCATGGCTGAGCGCACTGCCTCCTCCATTGAGAGAATGGCAACTCTCATGGAGAGACAGCTTCAGGAGACAATCAGGGGTTCCTGGGGTTGCACTCGGACCTGCAGCCCTCACATGGACAATGACCTCAGGTGGTCAGTGTCCATGTGGAAGATGGATGAGGCACCCAGTATCCCAGCTAGGTGCTCATCCATCAATGGTGAGCAGGGAGGTCTAGAGCAACCTCACATTGGCACACAAGCTGCTTGTCATCCCTGTGGGCTCCTCTCAGGGTGCTCTGGATGATGGCAGCAGCTCCTCCCCCCCCTCTGCCAGTGACCGTGGCGTCTGAAGAGGCTGCGGAGACTGGGGAGATGCCAGCCATGGCACTGGCCGCTCCCTCCCAGGCAGGGCCAGCACAGGCTCCACTGGCCAGAGGACGATCACCAAGGTCATCAAGGCCAACAGGACAGCAGAGTGAGCAGGCTGTCTCCAATGGCAGTGTCAGCGAAGTGGGGGCAGGAGGGTGTGCGTAGAGCTCGCAAATGTAAGTTTAAAGCACCTTAGGCTCAAGAAGTCCCGAGTGAAATGCAGCCCACCAGGTACGCGTCGCTTATGCGCCGTTGTGAAACACGTCGGTGTGTTTTCCCACCGATGTGGACAGATGTTCCAGCGGTGGGGGGGGTGTGGTGATCCCGGCGGGCTGGCCTTATAATGATATGCTGATGTGTTACAACGAGGCTCCTGATGTCCGATGGTGGGAAATGCGGCCCACCATCAACGGGCTGAGCGGACAACCACGCCATCATGAGACCGATCGCGCCATATTGGCCAGCTCACACCACCGAACACGTCCAACACCGGCGGGCACGGAAAATCCCGGCCAATGACTTTTGAGGTTTTGCTAACCAACAACAGCGTGCATTTATATAGCATTTGAATGTAGCAAAATGCCCCGAGGTGCTTCACAGGAGCATAATCAAACAAAGCCTTGACACCCAGCCAAATAAGGAGATGCTAGGGTCAAAAACTTGATCAAAGAGGTGGGTTTGAAGGAGCCTCTAGAAGGAGGAGAGAGAGAGGTGAGGGAGCAGTTCAGGGAAAGAATTCCATAGCCTTGGAGCCTTGGCAGCTCAATGGCGGGAGTCTGCTTTTGACGGGGGTGGGGGGCCAGCATTGGAGGAGCGCAGAGATCTCAGAGGGTTGAGCCGAAGAAGGTTGCAGATAGAGGGAGGGGTGAGGATACGAAGGGACTGGAACACGATAAGAGTTTACCGCGGGCATTTTCTGGTTTGCTCCTGAAATCGTCACCCGTTGACTCCATCATCCTTTTTGGGCGTCATTCAGGAGGTTTAAGCTCCTTCTGTAGTTACTCCTCAATCAGTGTCCTCTGGTGTTTCAGTGCATGTCTGGTCACGCTATCGTCTCTCAACTTGATACCATAATCATTCTATCTCACAGTCCAATCAACCAAACAAGGAAACAACCATTTTAGAAAAATTTACTGTCCGTCCCGAGCTGGTGGTGAGTCAGCTTCTTTAACCACTGCAGCCCATGCACTGAAGGGCCTCCCACTGGAGACCACTGAAGATTGGACACCATTGAGTTTGAGCTTCCATCTGGAGAGTTTGCTGAGGGAACGGAGAGTTACAGCATCGTTGTGTGATCTGCGAGGATTAGTCTAACTGTTCAGAACACATACGGCACTATCGTATCAAATCCCCTCACAGGCCTGTCCATGCTGACTCAATTGCCATTAAACTAAATGGATCAACTGTGCACTGCAGCACTGAGCCGTAACCCTAGCTCTCCTGCCCACCAACAACCTCACCTCCAGAGCTCTCATTCTGTGTAGTGCTGGAGTCACGGCCCAAATCCGGGTAAAACTATGGTGAAGGGGTTGGCGGGGCGGCTAGAGGAAAGGATTGACGGAGTTGCTTGACGCTAGAGTGACTGGGTCTCCTCCAACAAGTGCAGCTTAATGATAAGTTGCTCAATTACATGAAACATGGAATTTACAGCAGAAACAGGCCATGGAGCCCAACTGGTCTGTGCTGGTGTTTGCTCTCCACACGAGCCTCATCTCACCGAATCCTTCTGTTCCTTTCTCTCTCGTTTTCTTATTTCACTTCCCCTTACATACATCCATACTACAGTAAACTCTGTGTTATCCAGCCTGAGTCCTCTCGTAGCCGGAGTTTTGACAGTTCGATTGTTTTCCTAAAAGCCGACCTATTTCAGGGTTCAGATAACCTGTCCTTAAAGAAAAACTAATAATAATAAATCTGCAGAGGTTGTTCTTAAGCTTTACATTCAAATGATTAAATTATTGGGCCAGCTTTGGTTATTATGCCCGCACCTTGCCTTGTGCCCGGACTAATGTAACTTCGCTACAAGCCGGAATTTTTGATTAACTGGCAGCACCCATTCACCGAGCTAGCTGGGTAACAAAGATTTTACCGCACTTGCCTCAACTAAACCTCACTGTGGTGTGTTCCACGTTCTAGCCGCTCTCGCTAAACAAGTTTCTTCTGAATTTCCTCTTGAAATTCCTCATGTTTTGGGAATTCCAAACAGGGGTCAGCCCTGCCTGTTAACAGCTTTGTTGCATGTGCCACTAGGACACACAGACATCAGCAGCATGGAAAATTTCGTTGGCCAAAATTAGGGAGACCTTATCCCTCTTTTTCAATCGCTCGTGCAAAAGTGATCAACACTGCAAATTCCCCTGTACCCTCCCCCCAAAACGTCAGATTCCTATACCAAACAACTGCTCTCGCTCAATGGTTTTCTCTTTGTCAAGTCGACCAGGTTAGACAGATCAGGATCTGATTGTCTAAGATGAGCCACTAGATAGGAAGGACCTGTTTCCACTGGCAGGAGGGTCGGTAACCTGAGACACGCATGTAAGACAGCTGGCAAAACAAAAACAGGGAAAGAAGGTGGGGGGAATCGCTTTTCCATGGCTAGTTGTCTGATTCTGGAACGCACCACTTGCCAGTGGGGCTGGAACGGGTTTAATAAGGGAAATGGATCAACCCTTGAATAGGAAGAATTTGCAGGGCTATGGGAAAGGAGGAGAGAGAGTGGAACTAATTGCGTAACTCTTTCAAAGCAAGGTACAGACCGTACCCAACCAGCCCAGTGCTTGTAAAACTCAAAGCACAATGTCCAACTTTAGATGTGATTCCGTGATTGGACAACATTTGCTGAATAATCCTCGATGTGCTAAGAATTATGCTGACAACCAATTTAAAGATTGTCAGTTGGGCTCGCAAGGCACATTTGCATGTACTGGAAGCTACATATACTAACACACTGGGCCCTGTTCTTTGCAGACAGAAAGAACATGTACCCTCATTGTGCCTGTTTCAGCTAAACAAAATAAGTGACAGCCATTTGCGGACCCATTCCTCAGGGCAATGCCTTGACCAATCAGGGTCAAGCCACCTGGTATAAATTTCAAACAATGTTTGGCAGTTAACTGTCAGTCACCATCAGTGGTGCATTCTCCATGGCAACACCTCTACCAATCAAAGTCCACTTGCTAACCAATCAGCAGCCTCTTCACATATAGCATAAATTGTTATTTTCCCCTTATATTGATATTCTTGCAAAGTGTCCTGATGAGTGCAAGATGAAAAGCTTCGACCTACCTCTTTTTCTCAGCAATACTCAAGTTCTTTCAAAGGGCCAGCACAGGCACAGTGGAGCGAATGGCTTCTTTTTGTGCTATCAGATTCTGCAGGCGTACCTCAACGACCCCCAGCATTGTGGTCGACCCTGCCCTTTTGCGAGCCCCAAGTTCCATCTGGCCCAGCTGGTGGTACCCGGAAGGATCCCACGCTCAGGGTTATGAGTGATGGCCAACGGGTGAATCCGGTGGATTCCACGGCGGTGAAGGAGGAGGAGGAGCCACAGCCTCACCGGACGACAGCTGGACTGACTCCAAGCGGAGTTGCCTCTGGGGAGAGGGTTTGTGCTCCCTTCAAATAGGGAGGCACCTCATACTTCCCCTTTCCCCTTAGTCAAATATGGTCGGCACAAACAATTATCATCAAGACCACAAGGTGAACGGGGTTGGCTCAAGTTAAGTCAACACCTTGCTCAGTACAGACGTCCCTGGGCTGGAACTCCAACAGCCCACTGTTGCTATGATCAGGAGGTTTGAAAGACCCTGGCTGTCTAGCCACTCAGCTTGGCATTGTAACCACAAGAATAAAAGAATAAGCTAGAAGTCCAGGTAAACAGGGGATTGTGATGTCCAGGTATATTCGCAGGTACTGCAGATGATTAGGAAAGCAAATGGAATGTTGGTATTTATTGCAAGGGGAGCGGAATATAAAAATTGAGAAGTTTTACTGCAGCTGTACAGGGTCTTGGCGTGACCACCGCTGGAATACAGTGGTCTCCTTGTTTGAAAGATATATAATTGCGTTGGAAGCAATTCAGAGAAGGTTCGCTCCATTCATTCCCAGGATGAAGGGGTTGTCTTATGAGAAAAGATTGGGCAGGTTGGGCCTGTACCCATTGGAGTTTAGAAGAATGAAAGGAATTATTGAAACTTGTGAGGTCTGACGGGACTTAATAGGGTGGATGTCAGGAGGATGTTCCCTCTTGTGGGGGGGGGGGGGGGGGGGGGGGGGGGGGTGGGGGGGGGGTGGGGGGGTGGGGTAGGTACTAGAGCTAGGGGACACAATTTAAAAATAAGGGATCCCTCTTTTAAGACTGAGGTGAAGGGAAATTTTTCCTCTTGGACTCTGTGGAATTCTCTTCCCCAGACAGCAGCGAGCCCTGGGTCATTGAATTCAAGATAGATTTTTGCTGGACAAGGGAGTCAAGGAGTATAGGGGGCAGACAGGAAAGCGGAGTTGAGATCACGATCAGGTCAGCCATGATCTTTTTGAATGGCGGAGCAGGCTCAAAGGGCCGAATGGCCTACTCTTGCTCTTAAGTCCGATGTTCCCTATGCTCCTATGTCCACAAGTTACGGACTTCATTCCCAAGCCAACGACCACTTTGCCCCTCAACTTATCTCACTGTCGTTTTAACTCTAAACTCCAACCAACAGCCAACCCTAGTGCTTATCAATTAATGCTCCCAACTATCTGTCTGATGCTGATCAGTCCAAATGAGTGGGGATTTTAACCTTGACTGTGTCACACAAACAATCACCCCAGTGATTTCGACCTAGGCTGTAGATTACTGACAGTCATTGACATTTCACTGTTTCCTCAAACATGACTCTGATAGAGTAAGCTGACAGAAGAGGACACATTTGGTGTTGTGTATTCGATAGTTTGTTGTATATTTTGTTTGCCATAGAGCAATGCTGAGATGACGCAAGTTTCCAAGTCTGCAACAGGTTTATTCAAAATACTTTAAACAATCTCTAGCAATGACAAAATGTCTGCACCCATGCTTATCCCAGTTTGAACTTCTTCTTGTAGTTTCTCTCTTTACTCAAACTCTGAGTCATCACCCAGACTTAACCAGTCAAGCACAGTGAGGATATATCAGTTACCAGGCTAACATAATGAAACACAGAACAATTGAACAATTGAACATTGCTTTTGGGTCCAAGCTGAATGCAGATGGATTAAATTTAGTCCCTGGCAACTGTTTTAACATAACAAGCCAAAGGTCAGGATCAAAGATTGAGTGTAATTAAGGAGCGACAGTCAAATGCACGGATAAACGTGTTACGCATGTTAGTCAATCTGGGTGTACGTGCGGAATGCATTATAGTTAACCTGGGAGTCTCATCAATCTGTTTATAACAGATAGAAAAATACAGAATTGATGAGGAGGAAGTTAATACATTAACAAAACATCTACTGTTAGATGTGATTTCGTGACTGGGCAGCACTCGCTTAACAATCCTAAGTGCGCTATTAGCTACACAAATAACCAATTTAAGATAATCAGTTGAGCTCATAACATGGCTCATTTATGCTTGCTAGAAGTGACGTACAGTCATGCACAGGGACCTGTTCTCTGCACACGAAAGGAATATGTTCCAGCCTTGCGCCTTCTTTGAATTATCCAGGCACTTGGGAAGCCTATAGCTCCTGTTGGTTTCTCCATGGCAACACCTCAGCCAATCAGGGTCGACTTGCCAACCAATCAGCACCCTGTTCCCCTTAAGTATAAATTGTGATTGTTTGAAATTTGGCATTCTTGTGTTTGTCCTGATGAGTGCAAGATGAAAAGATTCAGCAACATGTCCCTCTTTTCAGCAAGATTGAACCCATTAACCCTTCCTCAGACTCAATGGCTGGACCATCACGGCTAAGCACCCAGCAGCCTGGTTTCACCATAGCCATGGAGAGGCTACAACCAGGGGAAAAATCCCAGCTCCAGGAGGGAAATAAATTCCTTTCCAGCCCCCCCCCTTGGGTGATCGCTGCTGGACCAGGAACTGAAGCGGACCCAGTCCGTAAACTTAACTACTCGTTTGACCTCAGGAACCGATCCAACTCCCTGCTGGAGGCACACAGAGAGTTCAGCACCCATCACGCCAGCTGATAATGTCTTCTAGGCTCACTTAGAAGAAGCCTAGTCAGAAAGGGAGTCAAGTGAGCAGGAGGTGAGCCTCGTGGTGTGAAATGGTGTGTGGAGATGATGGAGAGAGAGAGGGAGAGAGAGAGAGAGAGGCATTCAGAGCCTGGTTAGCTCCAATTTGACCTGTTGTAAACTATTAGTAGCTCACCATCTCCTGTTTAGCATCGAGTGAAATGGGTTAACTCGCTCAGCCGATAGGGTGATCAGCCATCCCTTACTTTTATGGGATCATCCCATATCTGCATGGTCCAGACTGCATGGTGCTGAGACGCTGGTTGTCCTGCAGATCGGACCTTCAAATTTCGCACATCTGTAGTACTCGGTCTCTTTCCACCCACCCACCCCCACCCCCCCCCACCAACCCCGCAAACCTTTAGTGCACTCTCACTGCTTTGGCAGCCCCACTCTCTCCCCGGTTCCCAAAGTGCCTGCAGAACCACCACTGACCTTCCCACCCTGGCCCAGCTCGCGTGGACCCTCACAGTGGCAAGCTGTCCCTCAGTTCTCTCTGCGAGGGTTGGTCACTCTGTTAGCTGAGGAGCAGCAGAAGCAAATGCCTTTTCACTTGCCTGGTCTCCCAGGCTTTGCCCTAAGAAAGAATTTGCATTTATGTAGCACGTTTCACCACTTCAGGATATCCCAAAGTGCTTGACAGTCAACGAAATGCCGTTGCAATGCGTGAAATGAAGCAGCCAATTTGCGCACAGCAAGCTCCCACAAACAGGAATGTGATAACGACCAGCTAATCTGTTTTCAGTGATGTTAATTAAGGGATAAATCTTGGCCGGGACACCAGGGAGAACTCGCCCTGCTCTTCTTTAAAATAGTGGCATGGGATCTCCAACATTCACCTCAGAGCAGAGACAGGGCCTCAGTTTAACATCTGATGGCAGCCCTGACAGTGCAGCACTCCCTCAGTCATGCACCGGAACATCAACCAAGATCTTTGTCCCCGGGTCTCTTGGGGGGCAGACTTGAACCCACGACCTACTGACTCGGAGGTGAGAACGTTACCATTGAGGACAACGGCCTTTAATAAAAACAACATTTAGATACCCGTGCCCGGGCCTCTGCCAAGTTCAAACTTGTTCTCACCCCAGACAATAACGAATGCTAAATGGAACCCTTGGTGACACTTTGACATTGTCCCTTGTGGGGTAGTTCTGAAGGCAGCTCCATCTCTATCTTGCAGGGCAGCGCTGAGGGAGTGTCACACTGTTGGAGGTGCTGTCTTTTTGGATGGGATGTTAAACCTGCCCCCTCAGCAGCTGCACTTTAAGAGGGGAAATTCATTGGCTGTGTGGGATGTCTGAGGCTGTGACCCCTGCTTTATAAGTACCAGGCTTTCCCCCTTTCCAAAAATACCCCAACTGCATTTGCTGAGAAATGCAATTAGATGAGTGAAAATGCTTCAAGCAGGATTGATCTTAAAGTTAATGTTTCGGCTGAGAGTGAGGAGGCTCTCTCAGGTTCCTCTAAACTCACTGCAGCAGAAATATTTTATAGGCTTCAGAGCGGGGAGAAAAAAAAATCAATAATTGTTCTTCATTTAAAACCCATGGCAATTTTTTTGCTGCATTCTTTTTGCCTACATGAGGAAAGTACAAAAGGACACCCTTAGCTGAACAGTCCTCCAAGGAGGCTTCTATTCCACCGGACACCGTTGCAAAAGAAAGGCTTGCATTTCTATAGCGTCTTTCACAGCCACAGGACACTCCCATACACTTCACAGCCATTGAAGTGCTTTGGAAGTGTAGTCACTGCGGTAATGTAGGAAATGTGGCAGCCAATTTGCGCACAGCAAGCTCCCACGAACTCAGAACGATAATGACCAGATGATCTTGTGCTATTTCCGATGTTGATTGAGGGATACACATTGGCCAGGGCACCATGGAAAACTCTCCTGCTCTTCTTCAAAATAGCGCCATGGAATATTTTGCAACCACCCAAGCAGGCATATCATACCTCGGTTTAAACATCTCATCCAAAATGTGACAGCTCCAACAGTGCTGCATTCCCTGGACTCTACTAGAGTGTTATCCTCAAATTTTGTGCTCCAGTCTGAGATTGGGATATAAACCTACAACCATCCGATTCCAAAGCAGGAGTGCTACCAGCTGAGCTACTGGTGACACCCCATAGCTGATGTTCGATCCTTTGCTCACCCAGCTGGCACATCTGGAGCCGGTAGTATGGTGATAATGTCACTAGGTCCAGACTAATGCTCTGAGGACATGGGTTCAAATCCCACCACGGTAGCTGGTGGGATTTAAGTTCAATTAATAAAACCTGGAATTAAAAAGTTAGCCTCAGTAACAGTGACCATTGAAACTATCATCGATTGTTGTAAAAATCCATCTGGTTCACTAATTCCCCTTTAGGGAAGGAAATCTGCTGTCCTTACCTGGTCTGGCCTACACGTGACTCCAGACCCACAGCAATGTGGTTGACTCTTAACTGCCCTCTGAAATGGCCGAGCGAGCCACTCAGTTCAAGGGCAATTAGGGATGGGTAACAAATGCTGGTCTTGTCGGTGATGTCTATACCCCATGAAAGAATAAACAGCAAAGAAGAATGCCTGGCTCATTTGGGGTTTGGATATCATGTGTTTAAGTGAGGGCTGGGATTTTTTTAAATGTATATCTTGCTTCTTGGGATGTGGGAAAGGCTGGCATTGCTGCCAACGCATTACTGGACAATGTACGAAGCACACTTGTGGGCTACAAACCCCTTTGGTGAGAAAAAAGCTGAAAGTAAAATACTGCGGATGCTGGAAATCTGAAACAAAAACTCAAATAGCTGGACAGCATCTGTGGAGAGAAAGAGAGTTAACATTTCCAGTCCGTATGACTCTTCTTCAGAGCTAAAGAGAAATAGAAATGTGGTGAAATATGTACTGTCTAAGGGAGGGGTGGGGCAGGTGAAGCTGGATAGGGGGCCAAAGGAGAGATTGCAAAAGATGTCATAAACAAAAGGCCAAAGGGGGTGTTTATGGTGGTGATACTGGCTAAAGGAGGTGCTAATGGTGGCGTTAAGAGTAAAAAGCAGAATGAGCAAGCGACAGATAGCCCTAGTGGGGGTGGGGTGGGGGGAAAGGTTCAAAATAGGCTAAAAGGTGGGGATAAAACAATGAATGGAAATAAATTTTTAAAATAATAATAGAAATAGATGGGGAAAAATATATATATTAAAATATATAATAATTATTAGAAGAAAGGGGATCAAAAAGGGGTGAGGATAGAGCGTGCATGATCTAAAATTGTTGAATTCATTGTTAAGTCTGGAAGGCTGTAAAGTGCCTGATTGGAAGATGAGGTTCTGTTCCTCCAGTTTGCATTGAGCTTCACTGGAACAATGCAGCAGGCCAAGGACGGACATGTGGGCATGAGAGCAGAGTGGAGTGTTAAAATGGCAAGCGACAAGGAGGTCTGGGTCATGCTTGCAGACAGACTGCAGGTGTTCCGCAAAGCGGTCACCCAGTCTGCGTTTGGTCTCTCCAATGTAGAGGAGACTGCATTGGGAGCAACGAATGCTGTAGGCTGAATTGAGGGAAGTGCAAGCGAAGCTCTGCTTCACTTGAAAGGAATGTTTGGGCACTTGGACGATGAGGAGGGGGGAAGTAAAGGGACAGGTGGGACACCCTTTGGTGAGAAGGTTGATTGAGACTAAACTGCCACCCTCTGTCTCACCAAAGCGATTAGAAAGGTTCCTTGGCATTCCATCAGGCAAGTCTCCCTGTGCTGAGGTCAGTGAATGACTGGAGACGTTTTGGTGTGAATACAGTAGTGCTGTAAAAGTGTTGCTCCTGTTCAGTACAACCCACTTGTGTGAAGCTGCATATTCAACAATGACAGCAATGAAATCAAAGTACTGAGCCAGAATGGACATTGTTAGCAAATCCACCATCTACAAGTCAGGAGTGTGATGAAATAATCCCCACTTGCCTGGATGAGAGCAGCTCCCACAACACTCAAGAAGCTTGACACCATCCAGGACAAAGCAGCCCCGCTTGATTGGCACCCCATCCACAAACATTCACTCCCTCCACCACTGATACACAGTAACAGCAGTGTGTACCATCTACAAGATGCACTGCAGGAATTCACCAAGGCTCCTTAGACAGCACCTTCCAAACCCATGACCGCTATCATCTCGAAGGACAAGGGCAGCAGGTGCATGGAAACA
This sequence comes from Carcharodon carcharias, assembly GCF_017639515.1. Classification (NCBI taxonomy): domain Eukaryota; kingdom Metazoa; phylum Chordata; class Chondrichthyes; order Lamniformes; family Lamnidae; genus Carcharodon; species Carcharodon carcharias. The sequence continues at coordinate 141,295,197 of NC_054478.1, read as the reverse complement.
GCATCACCTGGACTTTCCCCTCAAAACCACTCACCATCCTGACTTGGAAATATATCGCTGTTCCTTCACTGTCGCTGGGTCAAAATCCTGGAACTCCCTCCCTAACAGCACTGTGGGTGTACCTACACCACAATGGGCTGCAGCGGTTCAAGAAGGCAGCTCACCACCTTCTCAAGGGGCAATTAGGGATGGGCAATATAAATGCCCAGCCAGCGACACCCACATCCTGTGAAAGAACAAGAGAAAAGGTGTGTGTGCTTGTCAAAGATTCTTCCACATCTTGACAGAATTATTGCTCAGCAACAAGTTTCACATGAAGTAAATAAAACAAAAATAATGCGAAAATATATGATTAATACTATAACCAACTGTTATACAGAAAAGTACATGCATTGTGTTAGATGGAGATCTGTGGGATTTTTAGAACATAGGATGGCAAATTAAAGGTTGAGAACTTCTGTGTTAAAAGGATAAGTATTGGCCTGGGTACCAGAGAGAACTCTTCTTTCTGGGGGAACAGCATCTCACCTTCCAATAAGGCACTTTACAGCCTTCTGGGCTTAACATTGAGTTCAACAACTCCAGACCATGAACTCTCTCCTCCATTTTTATCCAACGTTTTTCATATTTATATATTTATTTGTGTATTTATTTCTTTCTTTGATATATAATTTTTTTAAATTTATTTTTCTATCCTCCCCCTCCCACACAGACACAAGGCCATCCATCACTTATTTTTATGTTTTGCTTTCACAGATCGCTGACCTTTGTTCTGCTATCTTACCTTTATGCCACTATCAGCACCTTCTTTAGTCTTTAACACCTCCATTCACGCTCCCTTTGCCTTGTGCCCATGACATCTTTGTCAATCCCTCCTGAACTCCCACCTATCCCTGATCTTCCATTTTGCTCTACCTGCTCCACCCTTCTTAAACAGTATGAAATCCACAAATATTCACTCCCTCCACCACCAATGAACAGTAGCAGCAGTGTGTGTGCCATCTACAAGATGCACTGCAGCAACTCACCAAGGGTCCTTAGACAGCACCTTCCAAACCCACGATCATTGTCACCTAGAAGGAAAAGGGCAGCAGATAGATGGGAACACCACCACCTGGAAGTCCCCCTCCAAGCCACTCACCATCCTGACTTGGAAATATATCGCCGTTCCTTCACTGTCACTGGGTCAAAATCCTGGAACTCCCTCCCTAACAGCACTGTGGATGTTCCTACACCACATGGACTGCAGCGGTTCAAGAAGGCAGCTCACCTCCACCTTCTCAAGGGGCAATTAGGGATGGGCTTAACCAAGGACACCCACTTCCCACAACTGAATAAAAAAGAAATTCTGCTTTGTGAGCATTGAGTGTAATTGGAATACAAACGGCAGTAATGGAGATCTATGCCCACAAGAGGGCAACAACAGCACATCCTTCTCCGAGACTCCACCTCAAGTGAGGAGGTTCACCTGCTGTGTCCTGGTCAACAGAGGCTGGGGCGTGTGGACTCAGCCCCTCTTTGGGCCTACTCCAGGCGGAAGGGAACAGAGAAGAAAATGAGCACATGTGAATCTTTTTGTTTGACCATCTCCCTGTGAACCTTTCAGTTTTGATCAAACTGAGATGAAATCCCCGGAGATCAATAGGACTACACTCCGATGTTGAAATGCGTGGGAGTTTAAGGTTGAGGCTGAAGTCTCAATACTATATATAGGGAAAAAAAAGTCTAGACCCAAGATATCAAGGAATGGCTCAGAAAATCTCAGACGATAGGAATGAAGACTGCATCAATGAGAAATCCTTTGGAAACTGAATAAAAATACAGACCAGACCTGAATAACCCAAGCCAAAAAAAACCCCCTGGAAAGTCAAAGCAAAAAGAATATCAAAGACATAATATCGAAAGCTGAATTCCCTTTCTTTTGCAGAGCAGAGTAACCTATGAATGCATCAGTTGTTTTGGGAGCCTGGATTTCCAGTCCAGCATGAAAAGAATGAAAGGACTTGCATTTATATAGCGCCAATTACAACCTCAGACCATCCCAAAGACTTTACCACAAATGAGGCACTTTCTGAAGTAGGTTCCTTAGAAACGCACAGCACTGAAGGGGGCCACTGTTGTAATTTAGGAAATGCAGCAATCAATTTGCGTGCAGCAAGATCCCACAAACGGCAGTGAGCTCATGGCCATATAATCTGTTTTGGTGATTTTGGTTGAGGGGTGAATGTTGGCCAGGACGCCGGGGAGTACTGCCCTGCCCTTCTTTGAAATTCTGCCCTGGGATCTGTAACTTCCACTTGAAGGGGCAGATTTATAATGATGGACACACCTGGACTGAAACTGCCCCATCTCAGTTGAAATCGGGCAGTGCCCCTCAAACACGCGTCCAGGCACAGCTGAAAAAAAAAATTCTGTTCCAAGGCCTTTTGACAAAAGGTACACTGACCTAAGCTGTCGCGCAAGGAGGTTGGCCTCGGCAGCTGGCGATGGAATATTCTGGAAGGATCCACTGGCTGATCCACCCTGCCATGTACCCTAAACAACATCAGACCAGTGGCTCTCTGCTCCAGATCTGGGCAACAGAAACGAGCCCACTAAAGCAGGACATTAGAGGGCTGGATGGATAAGAGATGGGGGCAGGAGGAGGCCATTCAGCCCCTCGAGCCTGCTCCGTCACTTGATAAACCATGGCTGATCTGATTGTGGTCTCAATGCCATTTTCCTGGCCACTCCCACATCATAACCCTTGACCCCCTTGTCAATTAAAAATCTGCCTAACTCAGCCAATTGAATATATTCAATGATCCAGCCTCTACTGCTCTCTGGAGAAGAGAATCCCATGGATTGATGACCCTCTGAGAGAAGAAATTCCTCCTCATCTCCCTCTTCAATGGGAGACCTCTTATTCTGAAGCTGTGTCCCCTAGTTCTAGATTCCCCCGCAAGGGGAAACGTCCTTTCATCATCCACTGTGTCAAGGCCCCTCAGAGTCCTACATGTTTCAATAAAATCACCTCTCATTCTTCTAAACTCCAATGAGTACAGGCCCAACCTGCTCAACCCTTCCTCATAAGACAAACGCCTTCATCACAGGAATCTCCAAGTGAACCTTCTTTGAACTGTTTCCAATGCAAGAATATTCCTTATTAAATAAGGTGAGCTGGGATTTATTAGACCAGTTGCTCATGTGCATGAAATGGGTACGAGAGGTGTTATATTGTTACATTATTGGCGAAGAATTAGGAACTATATTGTTATGCGCATGTGTATCCAGAATGCCACATCACTCACTACTGCACTAGTCAGTTCACCAAGACAACAATGTATTTTGCTGCAGCACATGGTGAGATCTGGAGTAATAAACTCAATCCCTGTGCTCAAACGTGTGATTATTTCTATAAGACGTAACATGGTGGCAGCGGGTGTTAATGAGTAAAAACCAAGCGGTAAATACATACTGAATTGGGTTGAGAAAAATCAACCCAAATAATTGCGAGAGAGAGTGAAAAAAACCGAGAGAATTGTGCAAAAGCAAAATGGCCACCGGCAAATGAATGAGAGCACAGCTTGAGGCCAGGCTGAATTGGGAGGCTGATGGTGTTGTCGTGGCATTCAAGAAGTTTAAACAAAACTGCAGACTGACATTCTGTAGTTCTCCAAAAGGCACTTGTGAAGGGGAAAGATCTACAATGTGTTAATTAAACTTGGTCCGATTATCAGAGGATTGAATCATAGGATGGTTATGGCAGAGAAGGAGGCCATTCGGTCCATCGTGTCTGTACCGGCACTCTGCAAGGACAACTTGCTTAGCCCTGCAGTTTTTTTTTCTGGCCAGGTGATTATCCGATTTCTTTTCGAAAGCCTCGATTGAATCTGCCCAGCCTGGGCGGGAGAGAAATGTTCAGATCCTTTCGATAGTTGCTGGGGGGAGGGAGGGGGAGGAGGAGGTAGAGGTGGAGGTGGTGGCATACTGGTATTGGAGACCCAGCCTCTAATGCTCTGAGGACCCAGGTTCAAATCCCACCATGTCAGGTGGTGAAATTTGAATTCAATTAAAGTCTGGGATTAAAGATCTGATGACCACAATACCATTGCTGATTGTTATTAAAAACTCATCTGGTTCATGAATGTCCCCTTTAGGGAAGGAAATCTACCATCCTTACCTGGTCTGGCCTACATGTGACTCCAGACCCACAACAATGTGGTTGACTCTTAACTGCCCTGTGAAATGGCCCTAGCAAGCCACTCTGTTCTAGGGCAATTAGGGCTGGACAATAAATATTGGCTCTTCCCACAGTGATGCCCACATCCCATAAATAATATGAGTTGGGATAACAGTAAAAATCCAGCCAAAATTTCTAAGAAGTTCAGCACACATCTCCAGTCAAAGTCAAACCATCGATACAAACTCCAGATGTTTGAGGCAAGGACCTGGTGAGCATGAGCATGCATCTGGAAGTGTTTGGGGTTCTGGGAACCACTAGACCTAACAACTGCCATGTCATGTTATAGAGAGGGATTCACATCTGTTACCCTAGACCCGGACATTCTTGTACATCAGCTCTCTAGTTGGATGCTTTCCTGCAAGCCTTGTCCCATGAATCTCCCTTCTTTCCTCAATTCTCAGTATTTTTGAGAATTAATAAATAAAAGGATTTGAAGAAAATGTAAACACATAAAAATTGTTTTAAAGACTCTGTGATTTTTCTCCTGGCCTTGCTTGCAGGATTATCCTGGGACATTACTGCTTTAGTGGCATGTGCCACTCATTCTGGTGTCAAAATGTGGCAGATTCTCTGCTCTCTCTCAGGGTCATGAACGTCTGGGCTGGTCTCCACTTTCTGACGAAAGAACAAATACGAGCATATAAATTAGGAGCAGGAGTAGGCCATTCAGCCCCTCGAGCCTGCTCCGCTACTCAATAAGATCAGGGCCGATCCGATTGTGGCCTTAAATCCACTTTCCTGTCTGCGTCCCCGATACCCTTTGATTCTCTTGTCAACCAAGAATCTATTTAATTCAGCCTTAAAATTATTCAATGGCCCTTCTCCACCGCTCTCTGGGGAAGAGAGTTCCACAGGTCCACAACCCTCTGAGAGAAAAAAACTTCTCCTCGCCTTCGTCTTAAATGGGACACCCCTTATTTTTAAACTGTGTCCCCTAGCTCTGGTCTCTCCCTCAATGGGAAACATCCTTTCAGCATCCACTCTGTCAAGTCCCCTCAGGAACTTATATGTTTCAATAAGATCACCTCTCAATCTTCTAAACTCCAGTGGATACAGGCCCAACCTGCTCAACCTTTCCTCTTAAGATAACCGTCTCATCCCAGGTTCTTGTCGAACGAACCTTCTCTGAGCTGCTTCCAGCACACTAATACCTTTTAAAAAAGGAGACCAAAATTGTACACAGTACTCCAGATGTGGTCTCACCAACACCCTATACAACTGTAGCGAAACTTCCCTACATTTTTATTCCATTCCCCTTGTGATAAACACCAACGTTCCATTGGCCTTCCTAATCACTTGCTGCACCCGCGTGCTAACTTTTCCCGATTCATGGACCAGGACGCCCAGATCCCTCTACACCTTATTTCCAACTGAAGAATGGGTGTGAATTTCACACAAAGTTCTGGTATAACTTTCCCACAGGAAATTCTCGCTCACTGACGTTTCTACCATCTGTGGTGGGTTAACAGGATTCAGGGACTGGGCCCCCCCATGCGGAGCTCCTCCAGGGGTTCCCGGGGAAAATCCAGATTCTAGTATTGGGTTTTGTTCAGCTTCGAGAGGGAGGGGTGTGGTGTCTAATTATCTGCACAGCAAGATCCCACAGCAACAATGCACCGCTGATGAGATAACCTTGTTGTTTTTAAGTGAGGTTGGTTGAGGGATAAATATTGGCTGGGACACTGGGAAGAAGTCTCCCTGCGCTTCTTTGGAAAAGTGTCACAGAGTCTTTTAGATCCAGTGGAGACGCAGACTGGGCCTCGGTTTGACGTCTCATTGAAAAGGCATTACCTCCAACATTTTAGCGCTCTGTCGGTACTCTACTGGCATTGACAGCTTAGATTCTGTGCTCAAGTCTCTCCAGTGGGAGTTGAAACCAGGAGCCGGTGAGTCAGAGGCAAGAGAGCCACTGACTAAGCACAGCCCTATCTGACTCAGACCTAAATGTGACACCGCTCCCGCGCAGTGTAGTTGACCCTTAACGCCCCCCCCCCCGGGGCAAATAGGGATGGGCAGTGAATGCAGCCTTTTCACCCGCATTCCGAGAGCAAATTAAAAAAAGCTGCAACTTTGAAATGAAGTCCTGTCCGATTTTTTCCCAGTCGTTCTGTCTCGGGCACAATACCTGGAGAAGATCAGGGAGCCCTGGGTCACATTTCTCCTTCTTACCAAACGCTGTGAGAGTATTTAAAAAAAAAACACAAATCAACGGTCACCCAAGGGGTGGGGGTGGGGGTGAGGGGGGTGGGGTGCGGTGTGTCTGCATGTGGGATCTTGCTGTGTGCTGACGGGCTGCCCCGTTTGGTTCAAGTCACGGTTTCAGAAGTAAAGTTTTTACAGAAGCCATTTGTTGCACTATGCCCTCCCTGCAGTGTTTCGATGCAGTAAGCCCCTTTGAAAATGCAAGTTTTCTTTCTTTGAAGACGATAAGGCAGCTATTACCCTTGATTGTACAACACAGAAACAGGCTTTTTGGCCTCACTGGTTTATGTCAGTGTTTATGCTCCTCATGAGCCTCGTTCCCCTCCTGAGCTCATCCGATCCTTTCAGCATATCTTTCTATTCCTCGGGTGTTTATTCAGCTTCTCCTAAAATGCTTCAGTCCAACCCCACCCTGTGGTAGCAAGTTCCACGTCCAGATTTTTACTAAATTCAAATTCCACCATCAGCCATGGTGGGGATTTTAACCCAGGTCTATGGGAGTGTTACCCAGAATCTCATAGAATAGTTATCTGGTAGATAATACCACAATGCCACCTCCTGTCCTAAAACATGGGAAGTCTAATGATGACTTTGAACCATTGCTGATTGTTGTAAAAACCCATCTGGTTCTCTAATGCCCTTTAGGGGAGGAAATCTCCATCCTTACCTGGTCTGGCTTACAGTTGGCTCCAGTCCGCAGTGCGGTTGACTCTTAAAAATGCCCTCTGAACGAAGGAAATTAGGGGATGGGCAATAAATGCCCCCATTCCCGTGAACAAATAATTTTTAAAAACCCTGACCACCCCCTGGGTAGAGAAGTTTCTCCTGAACTCTTTATTAGATTTATTAGTAACCATCTCATGTTTGCTGGGAAGTCTTATGGTGCAGGGGGTTGAGTATCAACCTGTAACTCCTTCCGACACACGCCAGTGGCAGGTGGTAAGAGCGGGAGAGATTCCTGGTCAGCCGTGTGATGGAAGGAACATTGGAGCCTTCACCCTCGCCATCCATAGCTCCAGACTGCAACATGCATGTGAAAGCGTGTGTTTCCATAGCAACTCTGCCTCCCCGAATGAATTGCAAACCACCACCACCGTCTTATATTTATGGCCCCACCAAGTGGTCATGTCTTCTCCAAGTCCACCCTGTCGAACCCCTTTACAATTTTAAAGATCGGCCTCTGTCTGGTTAGCCTTCGGCCTTCTCCTTGCTAAAGGGAAGAGCTCCAGGTTGTTTTAAGTCTTTCCTGACCCTTATCTGCTGCATTTGGTGAGGTGTGGTCTCTGGTGAGTGTCCAGCGTAGGATAACCAAGTGCAACACTAATGCACCGGGTGGGGGGTGGGGGGGGGTCTCGCAAAAAGGAAAGGAATTTGGCTAAGTTATGTGGGTAAGACTATGCAGCATGCATGGTTAAGTGGATTGTGTGCTTGTCAGCTTTTGTGCATGGGCACTTTGAAAGGGAATGGTTAATGCAAGGGCACGTCAGTGAGGCCAATGAATGATTAACCAGTTCTTCAAAGGTAAAAGCTTTTACTGTGGTTTCCAAATAAATCTGAGCCGAAAGTGACCTGATTCGCAGTAAAGTCAATTGGAAGTCAAGGTTTTTCTTTTAAGCAGGGCCTACCTAACACTTAAGTCTAGACTGGATGGAAAACGTAGGGAATAAAGTACAATAGAGGTCCCTGACTTGGGGTGGGGAACCAGCAAACATGAAATCAGACGTTTACACGTATATGAAACTGTTCGCAAGCTTAGGATGCCTCAGACAGATCTTCAGCCATTGAGACACTTCTGGAGCGTATGAAGTGTGGCAGCCATTTTGTGCACAGTAAGATCCCACAAGCAGCGGTGAAGATAACCTGTTTAAGTGAGGTTGGCTGTGGGGAAAGGAACACGCGCGACAACTCCTCTGTGCTTCTCCACAATGGCAGCCATGAGGTCTCCCGCCGACAGGCAGTACAATACACCAGTTCAGCATCTCCTGTGAGGTGCCAGTGACTCAGACAGCGCGGCACTCCCTCAGTGCTACACGGGGCTGGATTTTTCAGCCTGGATTTCGGGCTCAAGCAGGGACTTGAACCCACCGCTTTCTAGCTCCGAGGCAGGAGAGCGGCTGACTGACCTGTGGCCTGCGGAGCGGCAAGCTGAGTGGTGACCCAGGGTGAAGTGTTGTCTTCAGGGGTCGATGGAGAAAATTGGGTAAAGCTGCAGAAAAATGAAGTTGCAGGAGTTGGATGAAAAGCTTTGTTGAGCAGCCACAAGGGCTAGGCTTCTAACAAGGGAGCAATCCAGAGGATTTCTTTATCGGAGACCACATGAGGGGAAGCCATGCAGACATCTGAAGGCAGTTTAGCTCAGACAGCAGCTCTTGGTGTTGCAGAACTGGCAGATATACTCCTGTTCTCCGTCAATCATCCCACCAACGTGCACTGGCCTCTCCCTGGTGAAATGTTCTGCTGCCTGTCACTGCAATCACTTAAGTACTGAAGGGGAGTGAGATGGTTCTAATCTAATATAAACACATTCTCCCTGTAAAGGGACCATTGCCAGCCTTCCTGCCATTAACCAGTCAGGCTCGGTGTGGTCACTATCACCTAGGCCCAAGCCCTGGAATTCCCTCCCTAAATCTCTCCGCCTCTCTCAACTCCATTAAAATGCTCCATTAAACTTACTCCTTTAATATTGCTGGAAATAGGGAAACGTTGCCGAAGGTTTTCATCTTGAGCTCATCAGGACAAATGCATGAATGCCAAATTTCAGACAATCACAACAATTTATACCACTGGAGAAAAGGGCGCTGATTGGTTGGCAAGTCGACTCTGATTGGCTGAGGCATTACCATGGAGAAGGCAATGATAAACTATAGGCTCCTCATGCTCCCGGGTAATTCAAGAAAGATGCAGGGATTGAACATGTGTTGCAGAGAATGGGTCCTGCATATGTTGCGTCTAACAGGTATAAATAAGCCACATTATGAGCTTGACTTTTTAAAAAATTCATTCATGGGATGTGGGCATCACTGGCCAGGCCAGCATTTATTACCCATCCCTAGTTGCCCCCTGGTTCAGAGGGCATTTAAGAGTCAACCACATTGATTTGGGTCAGGACTCACATGTAGGCCAGGCCAGGTAAGGAGGACAAAATTCAGAATTCCTTCCCTCAAGGACATTAGTGAACCAGTTGGATTTTTACAAACAGCCGACAATAGCTTTATGATCATCATTAGACTTTTAGGTCCAGATTTTTATTGACTTCAAATTCCACCATCTGCCATTGTGGGATTTGAACACAGGTCCCCAGAAAATTACCCTAGGTCTTGGGATTACTAGTCCAGTGACAATACCACTATACCATCACCTCCCCTTAACTTAACCTTAAATTGGTTGTTGGTGTAGCCATTAGCACACTCAGGATTGTTCAGCAAGTGCTGTCCAACCACAGGCTCACATCTAACAGTAGATGTTTTGCTTTGGGCAAGCCTTTGATCACCTCCTTAGTGTTTCCTGAAGCGGCTTGGTGTCAATTTTTGCCTGATATTGTTCCTTGAAAGAGCCAGGGGCATGTTCTACATTAAAGGTGCTATATAAATGCAGGTTGGTGTTGTGTTTCCTCCCCACCCCCACCCCCACCCCCCACTCCCCAGTGATAGACAGCTCACCCTCACACATTGCCCAGGGTGACACATGAACAATGTTCTCATGGCTAAAAGGCTCCTCAGGGATGATAAGGACATCGAAGAACTGAGCACAAGCCATCAGTTGCCACCTTCGGGGGTGCTGAGAGAACACGCTGGGGGGCAGAGAGGGCAACCCCAACCAAAGCATAAAAAATTCAAAAACCATGGCATTCTGCTGACCCAGTTCAAAGATTCCCAAAATGCAATGGGCATGGCAGTCATAACCAAGAGGTTACAACTATCGGGAAAATTTAAACAGGATTCTTTTCTCTAGAAAATACAGAAGGTTGAGAAGTGGCCTACAAATTATGAAGGGGTTTAACAGTGTGGATGTAGAAAAGATACTTCAATTTTCAGGGGGGTGGGGGATTAAAGCTCACTCAGGGAGCCTGAGATGCTCTGGCAACACACACTTTTACATGCATGTTGCAGTCTGGAGCTATGGTATGATTCTCAAGAGGCCGGAATTGGGGGAGCGCAGGCGCCTCAGAAGGTTGTGGGGCTGGAGGAGATTACAGAGATAGGGAGGGGGTGAGGACACGGAGGGGCTTGAAAACAAGGGAGCCAATGATAAGTCAGCGAACACAGGGGGTGAGAGGGCAACGGGACTGGCTGCGAGTTAAGACACGGGCGGCAGAGTTCTGGGTGACCTCAAGGTTACGGCAGACAGAATGTCGGAGAGTAGCCAGGAGTGCATTGGAATAGTCGAGTCTGAGTGTAAGATAGCCACTGACAAATTCAATGAAGGGTTCAGGAGGCCTTTTCTTCACTCAAATGTGGAAGTCACTGACACTTGATGTCCTTTAGGGAAGGAAATTTGCCATCCTTACCTGGTCTGGCCTACATGTGACCCCAGACCCACAGCGACGTGGCTGACTCTTAAAAATACCTCCTGAACAAGGGTGGGCAATAAATGCTGGCCGAGCCAGCGACACCCACATCCCACAAACGAATAAGTAAGACTTGAGGCAAGTAGCATAGATGCATATTAAGGGGGAAGCTGGTAAAATGCCAGGGAGAACAGGAGTGGAGGTTGTACTGAGGGAGGTAGATGGGAAAAGGTGGGCGGAGACTCTCATGAAGCATAGAGTCTGGTATAGTCTAGTTGGGCTTGATGGCCTGTTTCCCTGCAGTAAATTCTGTGTGAAGTGGGAATCATTGAAGTAAAAATTAAATAACGTCTTCCACTTTAAAACCACAGCTGTCTGAAACACTCGGATGTGTTATGAATGAAGGCATTTTTCTTGCATCCTGCAACAGGCAGTCCCCCTGTGTTTTTGCCTGCTGGAGCTGACATATCCTGCTGAAGCCACGTGTTTCGAGCACTGGGGCACCATTTCAGCCCACAGGGTTCCAGTAACTGCTCTTATGATGTTTTGAGGATCTGCTAAAGCCATTTATGCAGCTCCCTTTGACTCCAGTTCCCTCAAACCTCATGTGAATCTGTTGTGATTGAGGGGCCATATGGGCTGTGCATGGCCACGTCAAATTTACAGTGCGAGTTATTTAGCAGGATTCCTTCCCGTCTCCGTCTCCACCGATCCCTGTTGAGCAAGTGCTGCTCAAAGTGCAAAGACTTGTATTTGTATAGTGCCAGACATGCCCTCAGGACCAAAGCCGGCAGAGCAAGGCCTCATAAAGAACAACGCGATAATGGCGAGATAGTCTGTTTCAAGTGTTGGTTGACAGATAAAATTTAGCCAGGACGCCAAGGGGATCTCCCTTGCTTATCCTTGATATTTTTCCAGGATTTCTTTTGAATCCATCTAAGACGGCAGACGGGACCTCAGTTTAAAGAGGTGAGAATATTCTCCATGGAGCCACAGCTTGACCTGCAAGATTTGATTCCCCACTCGTCACAACCCTCCAGTGCCCATTCCCCTCTTGTTCAAATGCCACTCTAGGGCCTGAGAGCAGGTGATGCCACCTGACACTCCAGTGTAGTATGATTTAAGGTGCCATCCTCTAGTTGGCACATGAGACCAAGACTCCGTCTACATCCCATGGTGATGCTTGAGAGAGAGGGACATGGAATTCTCCCAGGATCCCTGGCCAACATTTCTCTTCTATCCAATGCCACCAAGGAACAGATGAACTAGCCATTCACGTCATGTGGTGCCTGTGAGATTGTATTGGCCTCTATAATAGCCACTGTGCGTGCCTGTGATATAGCCGAGACATGATGTTTGACTTTCCTTTCAGGCAACAGGTCATTGAATCATGGAATAGTGCAGCAAAGAAGGAGACCATTCGGCCTGCTGGACCTGTGCCAGCTCTGTTGCTGGGCAATCCTGTTAGTCCCAATCCCCTGTTAATTTGACCCCAAGCTAGTTGGAGAATTATGAAACTAGACATTAATACATTTTTTGATAATAGATTTACAGAACGCAGCATTACATATGTCTGCTTCCTACCTAGTGCTCCTGTGTCCCAGCAGTCTCTCTTTATGCTCTTTTGAGCACCTGTGAAATTAACCAGACTGATGAATCACCAGTCTCTCTTTATAAGTGCTCTGGGTACTTAATTAAAATTTGCCATTCAATATATAAATTAACAATATAATTAACATACCATTAACGTCCCCTGCTCTTGCCCCATATCCCTATAATTTTTTTTCTTCCTTCAAGTATTTATCCAATCCCTTTTTGAAGGCTACAATTGGATCTATCTATCAACCTATCAGATAGTACATTCCAAATCCTAACCATTTATTGTAAGAGGGTTTTCCTCATGTCACCTCTGGTTCCTTTGCCAATCACCTCAAATCTGTGCCCTCTGCTTATCGGCCCTTCAACCATGGGAAACACCTTCCCTTTATCTTCTCTTTCTAAACTGATCTATAATTTTAAGGCCCCTCTATCAAGTCTCCTCTTAGCCTTCCCTGCTCTAAGGGGGATAGATTGTTGAGTGGAGGATTGCACGAGTGCTACCTCAGCCAAGTCCTGGGCATATGAAGTCTGACAGCGGGTCCCTAAGCACGAATTGGCGTTCTTCTTCATCCTGCAAGGTGAGGATGAGCATGTTCATCATCTGGAGTGTTTTGTAGGGTTGCGATGGGTATGTCACTGACTGCCAAGGCTGATGCACACCTGGACACCTTAGAAAACTGAACTTTGGACAAGTTTCAGGCTCAGGATTTCTGCTTCCTGCATTTTCTCTCTGCCTCTGTTGTGCCCTTGCTTTCAAAGGAAGTTTTTTTTTATTTGGTAGTGATCCTGGGCAAGCTTTTCCCGGGACTTGGAAGTTGATATCAAAATCCCTAAATGAAGTCTTCGGAGTGTCCTTGTAGGCTTGCTTTGACTGCCAGGAGATTGCAGCCCAGACTCGAGCTGTCCATGAAGATTCATTGTGGTAAGCTAGTGTCAGGCATTGTAGCTAATGAACAGCCCTAATTGTCATATATTTTTGAATTATTTTGAAAAATATCTGAAAGTGTTGCAGTAGGTTCATACACAAAACATTCACCCTCTGCTTTATGTTCTGAGCCTGACTGGGAATACTTTTTTCATTCATGGGATGTGGGTCAGCATTTATTGCCCATCCCTAGTTGCCCTTGAGAAGATGGTGGTGAGCTACCTTCTTGAACTTCTGCAGTCCATGTGGTGTAGGTCCACCCACAGTGCTGTTAGGAAGAGAGTTCCAGGATTTTGACTCAGTGTCAGTGAAGGAACAGCGATATATTTCCAAGTCAGGATGGTGAGTGACTTGGGGGGGAGCTTCCAGGTGGTGGTGTTCCCATTTGTCTGCTGCCCTTGTCCTTCTAGATGGTAGTGGTTGTAGGTTTGGAAGGTACTATCTAAGGAGCCTTGGTGACTTCCTGCAGTGCATCTTGTAGATGGTACACACTGCTGCTACTGTGCATCGGTGGTGGTGGGAATGAATGTTTGTGGATGGGGCGCCAATCAAGCGGGGCTGCTTTGTCCTGGACGGTGTCAAGCTTCTTGAGTGTTGTTGGTGCTGCACTCATCCAGGCAAGTGGAGAGTATTCCATCACATTCCTGACTTGTGCCTTGTAGATGGTGGACAGGCTTTGGGGAAACAGGAGGTGAGTTACTCGCCACAGAATTCCCAGCTTCTGACCTGCTCTTGTAGCTACAGTGTTTATATGGCTAGTGCAGTTCAGTTTCTGGTCAATGGTAACCCTCAGGATGTTGATGGTGGGGATTCAGTGATGGTAATGCCATTGAATGTCAAGGGGCAATGGTTAGATTCCCTCTTGTTGGAGATGATCATTGCCTGGCGCTTGTGTGGCACAAATGTTATTTGCCACTTGTCACCCCAAGCATCAATATTTTCCAAGTCTTGCTGCATTTGGACACTGACTGCTTCTGTATGTGAGGAGTTACGAATGGTGCTGAACATTGTGCAATCACCAGCGAACATCCCCACTTCTGATCTTATGATGGAAGGAAGGTCATTGATGAAGCAGCTAAAGATGCTAATTGGCTATGTCATCACCAGGCAGAGGGATAGGCAAGATACATGTGTAATGAAAGCAATGTGTGGCACCGACTGCTGGACTGAACACCACCTTATCAACTCAAAGCTAAACGTCAAGGTCCATCCCACCAGACACCCCCAGGCTCCAATGTCCCGAAGTGCTTCAATGTCTCAAGGCTCAAACTGGCAGTCATGAAGAGGGTGCAGAGGAGATACACCAGGATGTTTCCTGGGCTGGAGCGTTTCAGCTATGAAGAGAGACTGGGTAGGCTAGGGTTGTTTTCCTTAGAGCAGAGAAGGCTGAGGGGAGACCTGACAGAGGTATACAAAATTATGAGGGGCATTGAAAGGGTAGATAGGAAGAAACTTTTCCCCTTAGCGGAGATGTCAATAACCTGGGCATATAGATTTAAGGTAAGGGGCAGGAAGTTTAGAGGGGATTTGAGGAAAATCTTTTAACCCGGAGGGTGGTTGGAACCTGGAACCCACTGCCTGAGGGGGTGGGAGAGGCAGGAACCCTCACAACATTTAAGAAGCATTTTGATGAGCACTTGAAACACCATAGCATACAGGGCTATAGGCCAAGTGCTGGAAAATGGGATTAGAATAGATAGGTGCTTGACGGCTGGCACGGACACGATGGGCCAAAGGGCCTGTTTCTGTGCTGTATAACTCTATGACTCTATGCCTCTATGAAGGAATCTCTCAGAGAAGTTTGTGAGTCACCTGTATACAGTGAAAATAGACACTCATTGCACTGAGGATAACTGGGTAACCTTCATGGATACAGTGTACTCCATCGCTGTAGAGGTCCTTGTCCCTACCTCTATGAGGTAGTCCAGAAACTACAGGAGGAGAAACATCACCTCTACAGGGTTTCCCTCAATGACAAGTCAAGACTATCCAAGCTGGATGCCTATCGAAACATTGACAGGACTGTCCAGTGCAAACTCAGAGAGATGAATGACACTTGGCTGAATCAGAAAGCAGACAAACTTCAGTCATGTGCAGGCAACAAAGACTGGAAGAGGTTCTATGATACTCTGAAATCTATGGGCCTCAGTTTACTGGTACATCACTAATCCATGGTGCTGTGGGCCAGAAAAAAACAACATTCTAAAAATGATCAATGAAGAAGCTATTAACAGACTGACACAGGTTGCTATTGGCTGTCTTCCTGATGACTGTCCCAGAAATGATGAATGTAATCAAACACCTGCCGAGTGGCAAAGTTCCAGGAGCTGATGTTAACTCAGCTGAGGTTTACAAGGCTGGAAGTCAATGCCTGATCCAGAAACTCCCTGAACTCCTTCAGTCTATGCGGGTGCAAGGAACCATCCCACAATAGTACAAAGGTGCCTCCACTGTCCGCAAGGAGAAAGGAACTTGGCGGTCTTGCAACAATCATGGAGGAATCTCGCTCCCCTCCATCGCCGGCAAAATCTTCACCAGATCTGCCTACTGCAACGGCTCAACCAGGACCGGCTGCCAAAGAGTCAGTACGGCTTCAGAAATGGTCGAGGAGCCACTGATATGGTGTTTGCAGTTAGACAGGTCCAGGAGAAATGCCAAGAACAAGACATGGACCTCCAAGCCACGTTTGTTGACTTGACCAAGGCCTTTGAGACAGTTGGTCATGAGGGCCTGTGGAAGGTAATGGAGGAATTCAGCTGCTCTGAGAGATTCATCACAATGGTTTGACAGTTGCGTGATGGCATGTTTGCGTGTCCTGCATGATGGTGAATCTTCTGTCCCATTCCCATTCATTAATGGAGTTAAACTGAACTGTGAGCCAGTGCCAGCCTTCTTCAACATGTATTTCTCCACCATGCTCTCCAATGCCTTCCATGACAGTGACCCTGGCATCAAAGTCAGATATCGCATGGATGTGAAGCTCGATCTGAGATGACTCCAGGCAAAGACCAAGGTCTCCAAGGGCATAACTTCATGATTCCCTATTTGCCAATGACTAGCTATCAGTTCAGAGCTATACATGCAATGTAGCAGTGACTTGTTCTCCAATATATGTGGCAACTTCAGCCTTACGATCAGCTCATAGGAAATGGAAGTAACGTACTAACCTGCTTCAGGAAGCTCTCCCTCAGGCCTAAGGTTTCAGTCCATGGCCAGAACCTGTCAGCAGTGGGTAAGTTCGCTTATCTTGGCTGCTCACTCTCTTGAGCTGTCTGTATTGATGATGAGACACATACAAGAATTGTCAAGGAAAGTGTAGCCTTTGGCAGACTTTGAATGTCAGTCTAGGAATGAAGAGGAGTATGTCTGCTTACCAACTGAAAGTCTATACAGCAATAGTCCTGCCCACTCTGCTCTACACATGGACTGTCTGCCAACGTTATGGCAAGCAGCTCAACCTCTTTCAGTTGAGCTGCCTTCAGAAGCTTCTGAAGATTAGATGGCAGGAAAAAATACCAGGCACTGAGGTGCCCACCCAAGCTGGCATGCTAAGCATTCATGTCATACTGAAGCAGTCACAACTGAGTTTATAGAATCACAGAATCACAGTACGGTTACAGTACAGAAGGAGGCCTTCGAGCCCATCATGTCTGTGCCAACTCTCCGTTGAAGCAAGTTACCTAGACCCACTCCCCCACCTGCCCTCACCACACTCTCAGGCAGTGCCTTCCAGATCCTAACCACTCGCTGCACAGAAAGGTTTCTCCTGATGCTTCCATTGCTTCATTTGCCAATTACCTTGAATCTGTGCCCTTTGGTTCTCGATCCTTCCACCAGTGGGAACATTTTTTCCCAATCTACTCTGCTCAGATCACTCATGATTTTGAATACCAATATTCTCAGTCAGTCATCTCAGTTCCAGGACATCGCTGCTGGAGTTCCTTAGGATAGTGTCCTCGGCACCAACCACCCTGCTTATCCCTTTGCCTGGTGATGACATAGCCAATTAGCATCTTCAGCCAATTGGATGTCAATGGCATTGAACTGAGTGCATCCAAGACATCTTGTTGTGTCTGGGGACTTGGAAAGCTGTGTTGGTGATTAAGAGTTCATGCTCATCATGCATCTTAGCAAGAGGAGACAATTTGCTGTTCCAGCTGGTAGACCTGTTTTTCCCGATGACTGCTTCCCTTGCCCGTAATCTGCACCAACGCTTGCACTGCTGTCACCAAAACTGATTAGCTTGCCTAACTTTAGCACAATCAAGGAGTGGGGATCATCGGAGAATTTATCTTTGACTTCATCAGAGTTGGTCATGGTAGGGGTGTACACACTGACCAGGATTGCTTGCCTGTTGTCGCGCAGGGGGAGTTTAATACCCCTGGGAAGGCAGGTCAACTTCCTGACAAGATGGTTCATGACGGCAAAACCTACATCGGCTTCAACACCATTCTCCTTTTCAACGGTCACTCAAGGAGAATGTGGACCCTGCACCGATTTCCTTCAGCTGACCCTCCTCAGGTTGACGGGTCTCAGTGAGGGCAGTGATTGGGACATTGTACCTAGCCAGGGGGTGTGGTTGGATGGGACAGGGCGCGGGCGAGCATGCAGCTGATGGCCGCCCACGATCGGCCGTGTGCCACCATTTTACGTGGGTGGGCCAATTAAGGCACGGAGCTGCCTCAGGGAGATTAGTTCGATTTTTAAAAACATTAATGAAGAAAAAGAACAATTTTAAGACATGCCTCCTCGTGTGACAGTGCCACATGAGCTGGGACATGTCAATGAACTTTAATAAAAACTTTCATTCAATTTATAAACTCTTCATGAAACCTCATCCCGCCCGTGGATGAGGTTTCATGATAAATGCGAAGGCCGCCTGGGTTCTTCGCCCCCCGCCACCACCCCCCACTCCCCGCCAACCTTAAGGTTGGACGGGCATCTCCGTTAATTAGTTTAATTAATATTTAAATGGCCTTTATAGGCCTTTGACAGTTCAGCAGGGGCACAGCCGACTCTGGTGCGCACCCGCTGAACTGAGGATCTGAATGACGCGCGATGACATCAGGACACACGCCTGACATCACCGCGCTTCACCTTATGTGTCGACAAGCAGGACCCGCCCCCGCTCGCCGACCTGAAGATCCCGGCCCAGCTTTTTCTCTCATGTCTGTCAGCTCTGGCCTTGACCATAAGGATGCGCACGTCCCATGCACCAATGTCAAACAGTGTCACCTTTGCTTCCCTTTTTGACATTGTCTTACGACCACAGGCTGCTGGCCCGGGCAGGTGGAGCAGACAATGTTTGGGGGCACCTTTTCCAGTGCTTTCCTCACACGAGGGAGGTGAGCTGGGTGGTCCTGGAAAGGGCAACTCAGTAGCTCAGGGAGGGCTTCCTCGTTCCACTTCTGCTTCATTCCGGTGAGAAACGGCCGCTTGGTCTGAGTGTCCGTGTGCAGGTTTGCAGCTACAGCTCCCGGTGAATCCACACCTGAGACCACGCAGCTCACCCATCACCATAGAACTTGTGACAGGTAGATAATGGACGGTGGGAACTCTTCGTCAGAGAACTAGCAGGGCAGCTGGTGAGAGAGAATACCGACCTGAACCAAGGGGATTACAGACTTCAATGGCAGTGAATATCTGAACAGATATAAACTGGGCAGAGGACTCATTATAACACTCTGGTCCACTCCTCCATCACCCCCTACACCTCAACCCTCTCCCACTGCACCTTCCCATGCAACCGCCGAAGATGTAACACCTGCCCCTTTACCTCCCCTCTCCTCACCGTCCAAGGGCCCAAACACTCCTTTCAAGTGTAGCAGCATTTCACTTGCACTTCCATTAACTTAGTCTACTGAATTCGTTGCTCCCAATGCGGTTTCCTCTACATTGGAGAGACCAAACGCAGACTGGGTGACCGCTTTGCAGAACACCTAAAGTCTGTCCGCAAGCATTACCCAGAATTCCCTGTCGCTTGCTATTTTAACACTCCACCCAGCTCTCTTGCCCACATGTCTGTCCTTGGACTGCTGCATTGTTCCAGTGAAGCTCAACGCAAACTAGAGGAACAGCACCTCATCTTCCGACTAGGCACTTTACAGTCTTCCGGACTGAATATTGAGTTCAACAATTTTAGATCATGAATTCCCTCCTCCATCCCCATCCCCTTTCCAATCCCCCCCTTTTTTTCCAATAATTTATATAGATTTTTCTTTTCTCACCTATTTCCATTATTTTTAAATGTATTTCAATCCATTGTTTTATCTCTACCTTTTAGCCTATTTTGATCCCTTCTCCCCACCCCACCCCCACTAGGATTATCTGTACCTTGCTCATCCTGCTTTCTACCCTTAATTAGCACATTCCTTAAATAATATCACCACCTTCAACACCTCTTTGTCCTTTTGGTTATCTCCACCTATCACTGACCCTCTATCCAGCTCTACTTGTCCCACCCCCCCTTACACCAGCTTATATTTCACCCCTTTTCTATTTTTACTCAGTTCTGTTGAAGAGTCATGTGGACTCGAAACGTCAACTATGTTCCTCTCCCTAGATGCTGCCAGACCTGCTGAGTTTTTCCAGCTATTTTTTTTTTGTTTTACTCATTATAACAAGTTTTACTCTATTGTTCAAAGCCAAAATGCCTCACATTACTCATGTTCAGCATTGAAAACCAGCCTGGTTCTGCACTGAAAGCCTCAGAATTTATTACGGAGAAACCTACTGGACTATGTTTGATGGGGCCTGCTGCCACTTGTTCCTCTTGGCCAGTGGTGTGGTCACTCTCGGTGAACCCTGCCCATTGTCACCGTGCTCTGCTTACTGCAGGGTTTATACTTCCTGCTCAGGCACTGTCAGCCTTGGCTCACTCTCCCGCTGAGCCAGGCGCTCGTGGGTTCCAGTTCCACTCCGAAGAGCTGACTACACAATCATCACTGACTCTCTCTCTCTCTCTCTCTCTTTCTTCCGCAAAATAGAGGAAGAACTGCACTGTCGGAGAGGTTGGATGAGATTTTAAACTGAGGCCCAGTCACCCTACCAGTTGGATATGAAAGATCCCTCTGTGTTATGTGAAGGGTAATGGAGGAGTTACATTTGCTTAATATTTATCCCTCAGTTAACATCACTAGTGCCGCCCGTCTTGTACTGTTGCACTACTGTTGCTGTGTTCCAATCGGGAGCCGTGTTTCCTCCATTAAAATGGTGACTGCTGTCAAAAGCACTTACTTGTCTATCAAGTACTTTGGGATATCAAGAGATTGTGAAAGGCAACTATTTAAATGCAAACCTTTCTTTCACATCGCTACACCCACTCTACTAAGTTTCTTTTATCAAACCCACATTATTCAGTGTTCCAATATTGCACTGCTGACAGATGAGTCCCATCAAGTCCCATCTTCCTTCTCTTGAAGGGCTTCAAAATGTCCCAAATGCTGATCCCTGCAGGCATTTGGCAGCTTCGGGGGTGGGGGGGTGGGTAATGGTGGTGATTAAGAAAACCATTCTGGACCTTTTTTACTCTGTTCATTATCATAAGCTCCCACTGTCACCAACGTTACAACGAGGTCAATCAGGACATAAGCAGTGCCACATGAGACATCTCAGCGGGACCTCAAGAACGCTCTTGAATATTCTCTCCGGCTTTGGAAATGCTTGACAATGAGTACAATTTTGACGTTGAGACCCCATCGGAAGGAAGGGGGCTTTACTTCAACTTTGGCCTCGAGCTTTTGAGGCCCATTAATTTGAGTATTGCATTTGGACAACTAAAAGAAAGGAAGAAGCCAGAGCTTGCATTGCTAAAACAGGTTGTCTCATTGCAGTTTGTGGGATCTTGCTGTGCGCAAATTGACTGACACTTTTCGTTATACTACAACAGTACCTGTTGAGATGAAAAGTCCCAGACCTGAGACGTTGACTCTGTTTCTCTCTCCCCAGGTACTGCCTGACCTGCTGAGTATTTCCAGCATTTCCGGTCTTTACTTCAAAAGTACTTTGTTGCCCATGAAGCCCTTTGGGGTGCCCTGCTGTTGTGAAAGGCGCTATATAAATGCAAGTTCTTTCAGTGCATGAAGGGACACGGCCTCAAAGCTAGCCTGCGGACACACCTGACATGGAAAAGCTTGGTAGCAAAAGCAGAAAATGAAGGCTGCATTTTCTCGACAACTTTTGTCTCTCCCTTTCCGGTTTCAAATTTTGAATTGGTTTACCAGCGGGGAGCTTGTATGACTGAGCTTGGTTGCTCTGGAAGGAGTTCAGAGAGTTTGGCTGACCCACTCAGGGAGTGTTTGTCTCTCGCTGGTGTCAAAGGAACATGTGCTGACTGGTCCTCCTCCCACTAGCTGTAACTGTTACTCATGTTAAAAAACTATACAGTACTGACGTGCCAAGAGTTAGAAAAGTCCTGGCAGACGGGCTGCTTGCCTAATGGTCCTGCAAAAAAGGGGAAGTCTCAGTTTTGCATTCTTGTCCAAGATGGATATTATCAAGTACATCGGCCAGCATCAGTAGCCGTTTTGAAGTCTCCTAAAGCTGCCCTTTGGCCCCCCCTCGACAGATGGGTTTACAAGCAGCAGCTGCAAGGACTGAGAGCCAGATTCTCACTGCCGCTTCTCATGTGGCTCAGACTGATCCAGGTCATTCAAACGATCTGGTTGCAAAAGGCCGGCCTACTTCACGTCATGCCTGGCTTTTCTGGCCTGCAGAGGGGCTCATTCCTGGGGAGTTAAGAAGTGAAAAGCGGAGAGGTTAAGGTTGAACCACACTCGAAGTAGATTGGACTCCTGGTCTCCGTATTGCAACAAGGGTTGGAAGGGCACTGCAAGAAGTGGAAGGTTCACATGGATGATACCAGAAGTAAGAGGTTGTAACTGACAGGCGAGACTGAACAGGCTGGAGCTCTTCTCTCTAGAAAAGTGAAAGCTAAGACCTGATAATTGTCTATAAAATTATGAAGGAGTTTCATAGAATAGATATATGGAAGGCATTTCCAATAGTGGGGGAATCAGAAAACCGGGAGCCTTCAATTTGAGATGGCTACCAATGGGGAATTCAGGAGAGGCTTCTATACCCAGGAATGGATGAGGCAAATAGCATAACAGGGAAGCTGGATAAGTATATGGGTGAGAGAGGGATTGAGCTGTTTGCAAATGGGGTGAGATGAAATAGATGAAAGGGATAAGAGAAGAGAGTAACAGGGATGGAGACAGGTAGCCAGAGATTAAGGAAAGAAAGGATCTGTACAGTGTTCCAGAAAGACAGCTGGTGAAGAATAGAACTGGAGCCAATCTTTATACACTTTTATATTTATTTACAGAATTGCACGTTACAAGTATATACCTCCTAACCCAAAAACTACAGTTTCAACCTGTGTTTATCCATAGGGGCTCAAGTGAACCCCCAGTTAATGCCCACCACCTGCATGCAATTAAACAAAATTATTATACAATTAGCAGATTCCCTTCTCTCTTTAAAAAAACTAGGCTCTTTGGGCAGGATTTAATGCACTCCCTTCGGGCGGGTTTGGTGTGGAGGGCATTTGATCGACAGCTGGGGACCCCAGAGTCTTTCCACCTTTCCCGCGGTTAAATCTGTGACGGGAAGGTTCAGAGATGGCCTTCCCAAACAGCTGCAAAGTGAGGCCCTTAATTAAGCATTTAAGGGGCTCATCTCTCCTCCACTGGTATTAACCCAGCATGGATACTTGAGATGAATGTCCTGTTTCTTTGCAGAATATTCTATGTAATTCTGCGCAGTGATTGAAGTATGTTGGGCGGGGTGGAGGGGTAGGGGGAGTCCTTGTAAAATTGGCTGATCATTAGCTAGGAACTGATGCTACTGTTGAGATTTCACTCTCACCCCCTTCGCTCTCTCCAAAACTAGCCAAAAGGCAAAATGAACTGCGAACAAGAACGAGAAACCACACACACACACACATCACCCCCCCCACCCCCCACCCCCCCAAACCAAGCCCCAGTCCCTGGCACTGTTATGTCCTTCGGCTCCACAAGCAAACAATTCCAAAATATACTTCCAAACAAAAGATGCAACAGAGCTCATTTTCGACACAAATTTTAATGTTGCTTCGGGCAATTTGACTCCTGAGCCTGACCGAAGTAACAGTTTAGATCCGACGTGTCTGGACAAGAAGCTGCCTTTGATCCTGAGCATCTGCTGCTTTAGAACGAGGAGGTGAAATCCTGAGGAGCGGCTCAGAAACAGTGGCTGAAAGATGGTGTGGCTGGTCCTGTTTAGGAATGTTTGCCAAAGCTACCCTTTTTTTTGATTCAGTGAGAAGGTTCGTGTTCAGCCCTTGGTCTTACTCGTTTCCCAAGCTGTCTTCCAGATGGGACGTTAAACTGAGGCCCCCATCTGCTCTTTCTGGCGGACATAAAGGCACCTGTTTCAAAGAGGAGCAGAGGAGATCTCCCCAGGCGTCCTGGGGCCAAATTTATCCCTCAACCAACCTCACTGAGAAAACAGGTCACCTGTTCGCTCTCTCATCGCTGTCCATGGGATCTTGCTGTGCACAAATTGTCCTTGGCAATATTACAACAGGGACCACTCTTCAAAAGGACTCAATTGTCTTTGAAGCAGCTTGGGAAGTCCTGAGGCCATGGAAGTAGCTACATGAATGCAGAGACCTTCTCTTCTTCCTTAGAAGCCAAATCAATGCCCAACTTTCATGCCGAGCTCAACAGGTTACTGATCTTCATAGGGAAACGATCATCATTCATTGTTAAAATCGATCAATTATAAAACAGTTCCCGCCCCTCCCCCAATGGCCTGGTGGGAAAAGGCATGGTGTGGTGCAGTCCGCAGCTGGAGAGAGAGATTAAGGTCCCAGGCTCAATTGCGATGGGTAGGCTGCACTCAACAAGGCCGGGGGGTGATGTGACCATTCATCTGTTTAAACTGGACAGTTGGGTTTCAGTCAGTTTGTTCACCAGATGGCTTTATGTTCAGTGTTTTGTGCCTTAGCCCGCTCTTTAAAATTCATTTATGGGATGTGGGTGTCGCTGGCTGGGCCAGCATTTATTGCCCATCCCTAATTGCCCCTTGAGAAGGTGGTGGTGTGCCACCTTCTTGAACCGCTGCCATCCATCTGGTGTCAGTACACCCACAGTGCTGTTAGGGATGGGGTTCCAGGGTTTTGACCCAGCGACAGTGAAGGAACGGCCGATATATTTCCCAAGTCAGGATGGTGTGTGGCTTGGAGGGGAACTTCTAGGTGGTGATGTTCCCATGTGTCTGCTGCCCTTGTCCTTCTAGATGGTAGTGGTCGTGGGTTTGGAAGGTGCTGTCTAAGGAGCCTTGGGTGAATTCCTGCAGTGCATCTTGTAGATGGTACACACTGCTGCCACTGTGCACCAGTGGTGGAGGGAGTGGATGTTTGTGGATGGGGTGCCAATCAAGTGGGCTGCTTTGTCCTGGATGGTGTCGAGCTTCTTGAGTGCTGTGGGAGCTGCACTCATCCAAGCAAGTGGGGAGTATTCCATCACACTCCTGACTTGTGCCTTGTAGATGGTGGATAGGCTTTGGGGAGTCAGGAGGTGAGTTACTCACTGTAGGATTCCCAGCCTCTGGCCTGCTCTCATAGCCACAGTATTTATATGGCTAGTCCAGTTCAGTTTCTAGTCAATGGTAACCCCCAGGATGTTGATAGTGATGAATGTTGATAGTCGCGAATGCCTTCCCCATCTGTAGCAGCCTCGATGTCACACAGAAAACAGGGCTAGGTTTTCATATGCTTTTCCCACTTGACACACTCCCCACCCATGTCATCTCTCGCTTACCTGCAATTGGGCCTTTTCCAGCTCGAACCGAGATGTACACGGTTTTGAGCTCAGAATTGAACAGTCCTCCAATTGCTCGCTCACTGTTAGCAAAGAGCATTATCACTTGGGTTTGTTACTGGAAAGACAGTGGTAGCTTGAAAGAGGACCCGGGGAGAAATCAGCAGCTTCAGGAGTTAATGACAGAAATTAGAATTACAAATAGAATTCTGTCATTGGGATGAAATAGAGCAAGAAAAATTTTCATTTTGATAGCACCTTTCACAAGCACAGGATATACCAAAGTGCTTTACACCTTCTGGGGTACTTTTGAAGTGTAGTCACTGATGCATTGTGGGAAACGTGGCAGCCAATTTGTGCATAGCAAGCTCCCAGAAACGGCAATGTGATAATGATCAGATAACCTGTTTGAGTAATGCTGGTGGAGGATTTTGCCCCTGGGGTGGTGAAGGAATGGCAATATAGCTCCAAGTCAGGATGGTGTGTGACTTGTATAAATGGTATGTTAATTATATTGTTAGGATACACAGGTGAAGGGCATTCTTCAATTAAGTACTTTGAGCACATATAAATGGGGGATAGCTGGGACACTGGGTGGGTGGGAGGAGAGCTATGACACTGGACAAAGTCAATGAACTCTCTTAATAAAGAACACCTCAGTGTCTGGGTTTTGGCTTCACCAATCGGTTTGGACCTTACTAACAACTTGGACATGACAGTGTTCCCATGCTGCCCTTGTCCATCTAGGCAGTAGAGGCTCCGAGTTTGCCGGGGGACGGGGGTGGGGGGGTCGCAGCCAAAGAATTCATCTCACTTAGGACTGAACGTGGGATCTTTCTGCTCGCCCTACCACTGAAGCAACCCCTTGTCGACCTACATCAAGGAGGTACAGACTATCAGATGGGCACTGAGTCATCTTCGTCGGTCGATTTCGTTAACCATTCAATGACCATCGCTGCCTCAGTCAGCTTTGACCACAGTGACCATTTTTATTCATAATAGCATGACTGCATGGCAGCCATTTTCACATCTTTCCAACCCATGCAGTAAACTATTTCACGTCAAGCCCCGAAAGCATGATCTGCTTTGTGCCAAAGGACGTTTCAGCTTAATTCCAGTGACCCTTAACTGCAAGTGGCAGTCAAAGTATGGGAAAGAAAGATTCTAGTCTTCTCATCGGGATGCACAATATTTATAGAAGCCTCAAGAAGCTGACATTGTTAATCTGGTAAAAATGTGATAAAATATGTAGAAACTAAACAAGATCCAGCAAAAACACAAGCTGCAGCATAAGAAAAATTTGTTTTCTTTCACTGGCCCAGCTGTTACATACAAATCTACAGACTAAACTAGACCATGTAACAATGGTGGGTTAAGCCCCCTTAACCCTCCTGTCTGTGACAGTGACATAGGAAAGCCACTTCTGCTCACGCAACGCATCGTTTGTAACACATCGAGCTGTACTTCTTCACAGGAACAAAGGAAATTTCAGGGCCTGTCGTATGAAGGAACACCTTCAGGCAAGGAGTGAGCCACATTTAGAATGGTTCTGCCGCTGTAAACTCATCCGGCTCTACGACCCCCTGAGAGCTCTGCGATCCTCCAATTCCAGACTCCCAGGCACCCCCAATTTTAATCGCTCCACCGGTGGCCTCTTAGGGTCAGTGCAAACCATTCTGCCAGCGCAAATGGGGCTGGCACCTCTTGTGTCGGTACGGACATCCATGAACTGTGGGCGGGCTGGCTTAACTCCAAAACACTCCAAAAACAAGGACACCCTGCTGTTGCGATGATCGGAAAGTTTGGAAGACCATGGTCATCTATGCCACAGGTATGGCAATTAGATGATGATGACCATTGGCAGCCTTGCCTTCAGCTGCTTAGGCCCAAGCTCTTAACCCTCTCCACCTCTCTCTCTCCTCCTATAAGACACATTTTAAAATCTGCCTCTTTCACCAAACGTTCAGTCACTTCTTCAAATACCTCCAGTATGACTCCTCTTCAGAACTTCCAAAGTCCTTCCAAAGGAGAGTCATACATTAACTCTGTTTCTCTCTCGGCTGATGCTGCCAGACTTGCCAAGTTTTTCCAGAACTTCCTGTTTTTATTTCAGATCTCCTGCAGCCGCAATTTTTCGCTTTTGTTTCTTCTAACATCTCCTTCTCTGGTTCAATTTTTGTCTGATAACGCTCCTGTGAAGCACCATATTTTACCACCAACAGAATACGAGTATTGCTGAGAAAAAAGAGACATGTTGAAGCTTTTCATCTTGCACTCATCAGGACACTTCACAAGAATGCCAATGTAAAGAGAAAACAATGATTTATACAACATGTGAAGAGAGTGCTGATTGGTTGGCAAGTGGGATCTGGTAGAGGCATTTCCATGGAGAATGCACCAGTGATAGTGACTGACAGTTAATTGCCAAGCCTTGTTTGAATTTTAAACCAGAGTCCACTTGCCAACCAATCAGCATTCTCTCCACATGCAGTATAAATTGTTGTTTCCCCTTATATTGGTATTCTTGAGAGGTGTCCTGATGAGTGCAAGATGAAAAGCTCCGACATGTCTCTTTTCTCAGTAGTAATACGTTTTACTACATTAAGGCAGTTATGTAAATGGGAGTTATTTCTGTAGGTAGGGTACTTGTTGGCATGTTGGAAATGTCCCAGTGCTTGGCTACTGTGATTCCTGCATTGCAATAGTGGTGACACTTCAATTGGCTGTGAGCCTCTGTAGAACGCTGTGAGGTTGCGAAAGGAGCTTTTTCTCCTTGTGTTGATTTTGGAGATGGTGCAAGTGTCGATACCCAGGGGAGATCACAAAAATTGTACAAAAAAAATCGCTTTCGAGAAACAGGGAAATGGGGGTCAGGACTTTTCCTAGGCGGGCGGGACCGGGTGGGGGGTACGGGTACAGAACCGATTGTCGCCTGCGATCGGTACCGCGCTGCCATTTTACATGGGTGGGGGGGGGGTGCCAATTAAGACCCGCCTAGTGTAATGCATGGCCGGCAGCGCCCAGCTCTCCCTATGTGGGCGGGGGGGGGGAGGAGGGAGAGTCGGGACAAGAGTGCAGCAATCTCCCTGAGGCACGGAGCTGCCTCAGGGAGATTGAACACATAATAAAATCATGAATTTAATATTTATTCAAGCTTGTCCCCAACTTATGTGACTGTGTCACATGAGTTGGGACATGTTTGTAAAGGTGGGAAATTTTATTTATTTGCTTTATAAAAGCTTCAGGAAACCTCATCCCGCCCGTGGATGAGGTTTCCTGGAAAACACAAAGGCCACTTGGGCTTTTTGCCTGCCCTGCTGACCTTAAGGCTGGACGGCCAGCGCTCTTAAGGACTTTAGCAGCCTTAATAGGCCCTTAACGTTTCAGCGGGTGCGCAGCCCACCCCGCCGTGCGCCCACCGAATGAAATATCTCGGGACCCACGCCCAACGTCATCGTGCGTCATTTTACCCGTCAGCATGTCGGGCCCCGCCCCCACACGCCGACCGGAAGGTTCTGCCCGGGGTCTTTCCAACTTGGCAAAGCTGCCAGCTCGGATAATCCACAAGGCGGAGACAGCTGCCCAGTTTCCAGGCTGCTACTTTGCCTCCCTCGGGTGCAGAGCAAACCTCGGGTCCCAACGTTCCTCAAGGTTTCCTCCTGATGTTTTTCCCAGTGGCAGAACGGCGGAACTCTCTGGAACATGGACTGGTCCCAGTTGCGCTTGTTTGCTGTTTGCAGGTTTTTAAAAGGGGGAATACCCTGCCCATCCCTTCCAAGGGGAGTTGGATCGGCAGCGGACACACACCCTAAGCCTGGATCTCCATCTCTTCAGGTACTTGGGAGACATGGCAGGGGCTAGGAGGTATCTGGACAATTCCAAGCCTCGTCCACTGGTGCCAGCCACTGGACTTCCTGGTATTCATGTGTAGGGATGTTCTTATCTGTCATTTAGTCATGTGCCGCCCTCCTACTCAGCCCATGAAGTCCAGATACCACGCAGTATTTTCACACCCATTAGCATTTGCATGTTGGATGATAGTGGGATAGACCATTGAACAAACACTGGCTGATCTACAGAAAGAGGAACCAATAGTCCCTCTAATCCCAGTGTCCTTCTGTTTCTTAAAAGGTTCCAAAGTTTTTGCGTCCACTCCCCCACCATCCCACACTACATAGCATTCCATCGCATCTACAGCACAGAAGGAGGCCATTCAGCCCAACTGATCCCTGTCAACCTTTATGCTCCTCATGAGCTTCCTCCCATCTTTCATCATCTAACCCAGCCGGAATACCTTCCCCCACTCACGTACTTACCTAACTTCTCATTAAATTCATCAACATTGACAATTAGCACTCTTGGAAGTCAGTCTGAAACTTGTCTCTCATGAGTTGGCACCTGTGGACTCTTGTCTTAGGGCCATGCTTAGTTGGCAGTAATCTTGCAGCTCTGCCTTTCCTGTGCCATTTTTAGTACAATGTCTGGAAGGTTCGCTCCTAAGTTGCTTCCAGTTAAAGATGAAAACCTAAACTTTTTCAGCTAGGGCCTCAGCCTGGCTGTCCTTGGTTCAAAGTCTTGGCCTCTGCCATCTTTCACTTGATGCATGTAACATCCAACAAGTTTGTTAGCACCACTATCGATTATGGTAAACAGTGCCCCAAAGACCTTGTCTGACTCCATGCCGTGCTGAGGGAACGCTGCACTCTCAGAAGAGCCGTCTTTTGAGTGAGACATTAGATCGAGGCTCTGCATCGGTGCCACTTGCCTCCATAGCTCCACACGGCAGTGAGTTCTACATCCTCGCCACCCTTTGCGTTGGTGTTAATCAGATCCACATGCTAGCTGTGGAGCCAATTGAGCTAACCATTCCTCCTCCACCATCCACCCCCATCACCCCCTCCCCACTAAAGTGCATTAATTAATGGCTGCCTTATCTTCATGTCTCCTAGTTTTGGACTTCCCCTCGAGTGGAAACATCTTCCCTACGTCTACCCTATCAAACCCCTCCTTAACTTTAAAAATCTCAATCCAACCGCCTCACAGCCTCCTCTTCCCTGGAGAAACGAGCCCCGGTCTGTTCAGCCTTTCCAGGTAGGTATAACCCCCATCAGTCCTGCAGTCGTCATTGTAAATCTTTTCTGTTGCCAGTGCCTATACTTCCTTCTCATAACTTGGAGATTTGAACAGTTCACTGTTCCCCGAGTGGGGCTCATTTTAGTCCCTGTGCTGCTGGAGGTGCTATCTTTTTGGTATTTTTGTAACCTCCTATCTCAAAAAAAAATGGTGCAAAATTTACAAAAATAAAACCAGTTTTATTTCTCGTCTCACCTCCCACGCATCTCACGAGGAGGCCCACTTGACAGATGTTAACCTGGGGCACCTCTCCCATTCCCAACATCTAGCCCAAGTGCAGTGTCTTAGTCTATTTTAACTTCTGGTTTGGCCTTGCCATCTGAAAGTTTACTCTCATTTTATTTTTAGACCTTACAAAAATTTCTGTTCCAATCTCAATTTAGTGATTTAAAGCAAAATAAATAAATTCACTTGGCAACAACACGAGCAGAGGGAACAAACAGCGATATTTGCTGCTGAAGGTCTTGGTAAAGAACGCTAAAGAATTTACAGCACTCTGTCCTTACACAGATAGATGTCAGGACTTCCCAAGTGCTTGACAGCCAATAAAGCACTTCTGAAGTGGATGCACTGTCATGGTGCAGGAAATTGGGCACAGCAAGCTCCCACAACCAGGTTTACTTTTTTTTTCCATCCATCCATCCATCCATGATGTGGGCATCGCTGGCTAGGCCAGCATTTATTGCCCATCCCTAATTGCCCTCAATCAGAGGGCAGCTAAGACTCGACCGCATTGCTGTGGGTCTGGAGTCACATGTAGGCAAGACCAGGTAAGGACAGCAGATTTCCTTCCCTGAAGGGACATTAGTGAACCAGATGGGTTTTGACCAAAAACAGCAAAGGTTTCATGGTTTTTAATGCAAGGCTTTTTTTTTTTATTGGACTCAAATTTCACCACCTGCTGTGGTGAGATTTGAACCCACAGCATTACCTTGGAGCTCTGAAATGCTAGTCCAACGATAATACCACTACACCACCACCACCCCACCAGGGGATAAATATTGTCCAGGACACCACGGGGAATTACCATGATCTTTTTTTGAAATAAGAACAAATGAACAGGAGGAGACCATTCAGCCCCTCGAGCCTGTTCT
Source organism: Carcharodon carcharias (assembly GCF_017639515.1). Taxonomy (NCBI): domain Eukaryota; kingdom Metazoa; phylum Chordata; class Chondrichthyes; order Lamniformes; family Lamnidae; genus Carcharodon; species Carcharodon carcharias. The sequence continues at coordinate 141,263,708 of NC_054478.1, read as the reverse complement.
GCCATTCAGTGAGATTCTGTGACCTAACTCCGCAAACTCACCTTTGCCCCATAACCCCCAATACGCTGGTCAGCAGAAATCTATCAATCTCAGGTTTAAAATTAACAATTGATCTAGCGTCAACTGCCTTTTACGGAAGAGATTCCAAATTTCTACCCCGTTTTGTGTGTGAGAAGTGTTTCCTAATTTCACTACTGAAAGGCTAAAAATGGTCCTCGTTTTGCCAACCAGCTTATCAATTCCCTTTAGTCTGTTCAAAAACATTATAACGAATCACCCCTTAAACTATTAAATTCCAGAGAATACCACCCTGCTTTATGTACTTGTGTCATGGTATTACTTACTTCTTGATCTGAAAGACAGCACCTCCAACAGTGCAGCACTCCCTCAGTACTGGAGTGTCATACAAACATATGAACAAGGACCAGGAGTAGGCCATTCAGCCCCTCGAGCCTGCTCTGCCATTTAATAAGATCATGGCCGATCTGATAGTAACCTGAAATCTGCATCCCGCCTACCCCCAATTGCCTATCACCTCCTTGCTTACTAAGACTCTATCCACCTCTGCCTTAAAAATATTCAAAGACTCTGCTTCCACCACCTTTTCAGGAAGAGAGTTCCAAAGGCTCACTACCCTCTGGGTGAAAAAAAAATTCACCTCATCTCTGTTTCAAATGGGCGACCCCTTATTTTTAAATAGTGACCCCTAGTTCTAGATTTTTCCATACTAGAAAATGTCCTCTCTACATCCACCCTGCCAAGTCCCCTCAGGATCTTAAAGCTTTCAATCAAGTTGCCTCTTACTCTCCTAAACTCCAGCGGTTACAAGCCTAACCTGTCCAACCTATCCTCATAAGACAACCCGCCCATTCCTGGTGTTAGTCTAGTAAACCTTCTCTGAACTGTTCCTAACGCATTTACATCCTTCCTTAAATAAGATGACGAATACTGTGCACAGAACTCCAGATGTGGTCTCACTAGTGCCCCATACAACTGAAGAATAACCTCCCTACTTTTGTATTCAATTCCCCTCGCAATAAATGATAACACTCTATGAGCTTTCCTAATTTCTTGCTGTACCTGCACACTAACCTTTTGTGATTCATGCACTACGACACCTAGATCCCTCTGCACCTCAGAGCTCTGCAATCACTCACCATCAAGATAAAAAAGCTTCTCTTTTATTCTTCCTGCCAAAATGGACAATTTCGTATTTTTCACATTATACTCCATTTGCCAGATCTTTGCCCACTGCCTATCTACAGCTTTTTGTAACCTGCATATGTCCTCTTCACAACTTACTTTCCTACCTACTTTCATGCCATCAGCAAATTTGACAACCATCCCTTCATCCATGTCATTTATATAAATTGTGAACAGCTGCGGTCCCAGCACTGACCCCTGTGGCGCACCACTCGTTGTCATCTGAGTTTCTTTGCAGGAACCCAAAGCCTTCATAAACCTCAGGGATGAGAGTGCTATTAACTGAGCCATGGCTGACATACGTATCATACTGAGCATAGAGATAGGTTAGCAATTGCCCCAACCAATCATTGGGACATACGGCCTAGGTACCTGGCATCACACCAGCGATGAATGGCCACCGTGATCAGATCATTGTTCACTGTGTATCGTGCAAACTTGCAAATGGGCCAAAGGCATTTTTGGACCTGGAAAGTGCCCGGTCTAATTACCCTGGAAAGGCAAGGTATCACAAAAACTTGCGAAACAGGTAGAGGAAGCCGTTTCATGCTGCTACTATGCAGTGGCTAAGCGAGTGGTATTTTCCACCAATCACACCAAAAAGACCTTCTGCCCCCACCACCTCCCCAACACAATTGAGCAATATCATTTATGAATCTCAGTGCCAGTGTAATGTCTGGTACAGAGGCCGTGCTTCCCACTGACTGGCTGAATCAAACAGCACTTTCCTTCGGTTGTTCATAATAGGCAGAGGACAGATTGTACTCAGCCAAACCCCCAAAAAAGCATCTATCGTTGGATGTGATTCCGTAACTGGGCAGCACTTGCTGATCAATCCTGAGTGCGTGAATAGCTACACTGACAACCAGTTTAAGATAATCAGTCGAGTGCGCAATGTGGCTCATTTACACCTGCTAGAAGCAACATACATTCATACACAGGAAACTGTTCTCTGCAAACAAAAGGAATTTAGGAACGTAGGAGCAGGAATAGGCCATTTGGCCCTTCGAGCCTGCTCCACCATTCAGTATGATCATATGGTCTCAACTCTACTTTCTTGTCTGCCCCTTCCCCCCATAACCCTTGACTCCCTTGCCTCACAAAAAACTGTGTAACTCAGCCTTGAATAAATTCAAAGGCCCAGCCTCTGCTACTTTCTGGGGAAGAGAATTCCACACATCGATGAACCTTTGGGAGAAAAAGTTTCCCCTCATCTCTGACTTAAGAGACTTCTTATTTTTACACTGTGTCTCCTAGTTTCAGTCTCCTCCACAAGAGGAAACATCTTCTGGGTATCCACCCTGTCAAGTCCCCTCGGGATCTTATATGTTTCAATAAGATCACCCCTCATCCTTGTGCCTTTTTTGAATTATCCAGGCACTTGGGGAGGCCATAGCTTCCCCGCTACCTTAGCCAATCAGAGTCGACTTGCCAACCTTTTTCTTTTTCTCCCGCAGTGTACATTGCTGTGACTCTTTGAAATTTGGCATTCTTGTGTTTGTCCTGATGAGTGCAAGACGAGAAAAACTTTGGCAACATATGCCTCTCGTTTCAGCAAGAT